>NW_019729906.1:514553-534845 GCF_002891405.2 Cryptotermes secundus | reverse complement strand
TGCTCCAAAATTTGAGGACCCAATATTGCTTTGATTTCAGAAGTTGCGTGTAACTCGATGAGGAGACGCTGTCCTGACTGAGGTTTTTCTTGGGTTTCCAGTTCTCCAGGCGAAAGCAAAAATTATATCTCAAAGAATTTGGCTGTTGCTCCCTTCTGCATCCTCTAAATCCATTATTAATTAATTCTCCTATCACTTCACACAATACAATCTGAGTTGTTGAAAGCTTCATTAAATAAACCATAAATAAATTACAGAATGGTTGCATGTCTGCAAAATTGGCATAATTGATCTTTAGAAATTAAAAAGTACAAAAGTTGATTTTGGCCTTTATTGGCTTGGTGTTTAAACCAGGTGTCATTAGTTGGTTCAGAATTTATTAGTGGTGCATGGGGTGGAGAGACTCATGGACTTGTTGCTAGAAACCTGTCAATCTTTGTGAAATGAGGAAAGTAGTTTAAGAAATGCTGTATTTGCACAGAACGTCTCAAGTTTGGACTACTGACAGAAATCAAAACATGCACCCATCGCATTGGTCAGGTGTTGAAGAAGAAGTATCGCCGTGAGATGGATTATGTGTATGCTGTAATAAATGAAATGGATCGTAAACTTGAGCGCCCAGTCAGGGATCTGGATGATGTACGAATGGTGATGGATACATTGAAGAAGATACGGGAGCAGGAAGTAGATATGGAACTGAAGATAGATCCTATTGAGGTACATCTATGCTTATTCTTTTGTAGGTTTTTGTGAATACAAATTCTGTTTCATCATTTGCTTTTTACATTTCTAATAGCAGGTTTCAAATTTCTTGCTGAAGTTCTGTCAGAACTTTCCTATCCAAGTTAACATAAATATATAAACAACTTCAAAATTTAAATCTTCCTAAGTTTTTATGACACGCCTCTTACAGGTTATATCTTTCTGTAATGTGAAATCCTGGTCCAGTGACTTACAGGTTTGCAACTCTTGAAACATTTTAAAATTGTGTTACTGTTTAGGAAGGCAGTATTTCTTTAAAGTAATATGTTACAATGTGTAAAACTGGAAGCTGGTATGTGTCATAAAAATTTCTCTGAAACACTATAACACCTACTTTCCTTCTATATGGCCAGCAAGAACTCTGAAGTAAAAATCATAGATTTTAGTGATTCATTTCTAACACATAGATTTCAAATTAATTCATTCATTTCATTTATTTTCCATATATCCATACATGTAAAAGACCTAGGATGTGGAACTAGACCCTTTGATAATAGATGTGTCCAGGATTTTTTTTTCCCTTGGCACTACAGCCCCAGTGGGCCTAGGCCTACCTCCATGAACTTCGCTGCTCACTTCGGTTTTTCTAGATCTTACACATTCGGTAGGACTCCTAGGGCGAGTGATCAGCTCGTCGCAAGGCCTCTACCTGTAGACAAACACAGAAAAACACACACAAACATCCATGCCCTGAGTGGGATTCGAACCCACAATCTTGGCTTCCGAGCGAGGACAGTGCATGCCTTAGACCGCTCGGCTACCGTGACCAGCAGATGTGTCCAGATACATATAATAAATTACATGAGTTACATAAATAAAATCACATACAGTAGTCAATTAACATAGATAATAAAATAAAAATAAAAAACTTAATACAGTTTTAATTAATAAACATAATTTAGAAAGAACATTACTATAAAATCTTAAAATTAATACAGTTTCATTTAAATTACCTAAATTAACTGAATTAAATGCATTATAAATTTACACACTTATGACCAGTTATCTTTCTTTCTTTATTTCTTTATTTATTTATTTATTTATTTATTTAATTTTCCCATAAATCAAAATACATTGATACAGGACTCGTCATATCACAATCCTATCAGAAAAAGAAACATATATGGGCAATTCTACAGATAAACAATACATAGGAGTATAAATCATGCTTATCAAAACAAAAAGCTACATAAAAATCAAGACAGAAGATTACATCAACAACGCAAAAACCATATCAGATCAGCAATCAGATTATAAATTATTTGTAAGAAGCAAGGTTTTCCATTATTCTCCAATCTAGATATTCCCACAATGAGTAAAAGGAGCCAATATGGAGAAATTTTTTAAGGCATGTTTAAACTTATCAACATCATTTGTCATGTTCTTAAGATTCTGTGGTAAATTATTAAATATCATAATCCTGGAACAGTAGACACCTTTTTGGACTTTAGTTAATTTATAAGTTGAATTATGTAAATCTGAACTTTGTCTGGTATGGATATTATGTATATCCGAATTTAGTGTGAAAGTATCCATATTTTTAACAACAAACATGGATATTGAAAATATATATTGTGAGTAAAACGGAAGAATATTTAGATACATTGAGTTCATTTTTCTAGCTTTCATAATGATTCTAACTGTTCTTTTTTGAATTTTAAAAATTAAATTACTGTTGGCAGAATTGCCCCAAAATATAATTCCATAGGACATAATGGAATGTACATAGGCATAATAGGTCATCAGTAGACTCTCCTGGGACACAACGGAAGATAAAGTTTTGATGGCATAGACAGCCGAACTCAGCTTAATTACTAATTGATTAATATGATCTTTCCAGGACAAAGTACTGTCAGTGATTAGTCCAAGAAATTTGACATTACAAGTGTTGTGGATTAAAGTATCACTATATAATTATATTTAAGTTTTTTAAGAGATTAAATTTTGTTGCAAAGTAGTCAGCGAATTGTGTGGAAACCACTCATTTATTTTTAGCAGGATTGCTTTCAAGGTAGTTTCGAGTTCTGTGGAATTAGAATTTGAATACACTAAATGTGTTAGAAATAACCTCACAGTTCTTAACGTTGCCGTGTTTGTACAGAGTGGGGCACAGAAACTTCCTAATTTTGAAGGTGAATAAAAGGAAAATTATTGCTGATAGACAAAATTTATGTTTAGCTAATGAAAGAACATACTTTAAAGTTTTAAATCATGTAGTTTTAAACAAAATCTCTTGAAGGTGGTGGCCACCCTTCTCTATGCACTGATGCAACCGTTTTCTGAAGTTCCCCTCTGCACATTCCATCATGTGCACCGGAATTTGGGCTACTTCCTGCCGAATAACATTCTTCAGCTGAAGCAGGTTTGTGGGGTGATGTTTCAAAACCTCTGCCTTGAAGTATCCCAATAAAAAAATCACAGGGCATTAGATCAGGTGAGTGCGCTGCCCACTGGATGTCACCTCGAAGCGAGATAAGCCATCCGGGGAACTTTGCCCTCAAAACTGTATCGGAGCTTGGGCTGTGTGGGCCATGGCACCATTCTGTTGGAACCAGACATTTCCTAGATGCATTTCTTCAAGAGCTGGTTCGAAAAAGTTTTTAATCATGTCCACATACCGCTTTGAATTGACAGTAACTGCATGATTGTCTTTTTAAAAAAAGTAAGGGTCAATAACTCCAACTCTTGACAGTGCACACCATACTGTCACCTTATCACTGTGAAGTGGCCTCTCATGGAGCTCTCTGGGATTGTTACCACTCCAATAGCGCATATTCTGCTTGTTGGCATATCCGGATATGTCTGAAAATGTGCCTCATCACTAAAGAAAACAAGTGCATCGGCATAAAGTCTGCAATAATGTTTCACATGCCGTTATTCAGTTCTGGAAATCACGTGGTGACAATTCTTGCACAACAACCATCTTATAGGGATGAAAATGAAGATGTTTGTGAAGAATTCGGTGCATTGAATGATTGGATATGTCTAGGGCGACTGCATGTTTGCGAGCGGAGCATCTTGGAGATCTCAAAATTGACTGTCAAACGGCCTCCACATTTTCTGGTGTCATAACGGTCCATTGTCGTCCTGATGATTTTTTCACCACACTCCCAGTTGTCCTAAAGTTCTCTACCCACAAAGCAACCGATTTCCAGTCGGGAACCAGACCTCTGGGCTTAATTCCGAAGTGAGTACAGAATGCACGCTGCACCGCCACGTAGGAATGGTTGTTCGAAAAATAGGCTTCGACAGCAAACGCACGCTGCTCACTCGTCCACCTCATGTTTCCTGCTGAGGGGTATTAGGCAGAAACTTCCGTGACTGCTGCGTTCACCAAGCCTATCCCCACTTTTCGGCAACCTCCCTTACCTTCACAATGGGTCTTCACAAAAAGGAAGTTTCTGCGCCCCACTCTGTATTTGTGAACATGTAAGTCTCATTCGCTCATTCCCATCTATAAATGCAAACACAACTTTTTATTTTAAATGCCACTTATAATTGCAATTAAAATTCATAAAATATCATTAAAAATCATTTGTTGCTACATGTTTTGACCTCACGAGGCCATCATCAGGCAACTATTTATTGAAGAAAATCAGTACACTGCATGGGCCCACAGGTCACTATTAACATGCTGTTATTGCATGTCATCATATTCGAGAATGTACGCTCACACTTTCCTCATGCTACTTTATATGTATGGCGCTCACATGTTTTTTGTGAATGGTTTTCCTAGGTACTTGTAGACAAGTACATCAAATTATGACACAACTATGTACTTCCTTTTACATTGTTACCAATTCATGACTCTTTAATCATCTTATCATTCAATGATGTATAGTCTGAGCCACTGACAGTGTTGTTGAATAAGCTGTAAATAAAATAAATCTGAACTAAACCTGCTAATAAACTGTTAACAGGAGGCTTTCAATGTTGTGGCAAGATATGAGTTGCCAGTGGACAGGGAAGAGTTGGAGCAAGTGGACAACTTGCGCTACACATGGCAGCAGTTGATAGCTCGAGCTATGGAAACAAATTGTTTGTTGCTGTCCCTGCAGCCACACTTTGCAGATGATCTACACCGTAACTTGGAAAGTTTCCACCACGATACTATTCGGTACTGTCATGATTATCGTACTTCTGGCCCAATGATGCCTGGTCTTACTCCACGTGAGGCCTCTGATAGACTCTTGCTCTTCCAGGTTGGGCCAACATTTAACAAAACTTCTATCTTGTACTGCTTCACTTGTAATCCTCTTTGTTTTTCATTTCCAAAATTTTACAGTATTTTATCAGCCAGACCATGCAGTGAAAATCAATAAACCACTGATAGAAATTATATCTTATTAACTATTGCTTGATCTGCAGTAGTAGACAAAGCAAACTGGCGTTGCAGTAAAGCTCTAGACTTGTATTTTGGAGGTACTGTGTTTAAATCTCAGTTGGTTTACCAGTTATTTTGAATGCATGGTTTTGTGGTTTAATCAGTCAGTCCACATGAATGTTGGGATAGTGTCTTCAAATAAGCTACTTTCTCCTCTAAAATCTTTTCTTACTCACTATTCGTTCTTATTTTCAATAGTAGTTTTTGCTACAGGTTTATAATCTTACATTTAAAGCAGTATTGTTAAATAACCTATCACTTAATTTCCAGTAGAAGAAATGTCATTGTAGGATTTCAGGTTCTCACAGTGGTGCTTGTGAAGGGTTCTATCTGGTGAGATATAATGCCATGTAGTTCATTGAAAGTCAACTGACATATCAGAGGAACATGTCACCTTCATCTTCAGGTTCAAAGAATAAGCCACTCAAAAATCCAGCATGAAAGGCCAGGCTGGTTTCTTGCTTACCTTATTCTTTGAAACTGAGGGTGGAGGTGATATGTTCCTCCAAAACCTCAGTTGACTTTAATGGACTACATGGTATTACATTCCAAAATACAGAACTCTTCAAAACTGCATTTAAGTACACTTTAATACGTGCTGTTTTTCTGGTGTTAATTTGTTTTCTTCATAGTTAATTTAAAAGAATGTAGGTATATTTTGTTTTATCTTGTATGTGCTAGAACAATTTACTAAAATTGCAAATAAGGGGAATCTCTTTCTTAGAAAATGTGTCTCAAAACACCCAATTTGTGAATATTTGACAGTTTCACATTGTGAACAGGGTGTACCTACAAAAAAGTCACTGAAAATGATATCACAAAAAACATATGCAGTAAAAGAAGTTGTGCTGCAGACTGAAATATTTCTGGTTAGGGAAAATTAAGTTAAGCCTAAACTATAATATGCAAGTCTTTGTTTAGTGACTGGCAGTTATTGTAGGTTTTGTGGATGTTAATGATCGCCTCTGTGGTCCAGTGGTTAGAGTTCCTGGCTACAGATCCCGAGGTCCGGTTTCGATTCCTGGCGCTACAAGATTTTTTCTGAGAACTAGTGGGTCTGGAATGGGGTCCACTCAGTCTCATGATGATAATTGAGGAGCTATTTCAAGGAGATAGCAGCTCCAGTCTAGAAAACCGAAATTAACAGCCGTGAGGATTTGTTGTGCTGACCATGTGACACCCTTTATCCACTGAAGTTGGCACTAACTTCGCCAACAAGCAGTGGTCACTCGCTTGGTATAGTTCGCTTGCGGACTGAAACCACAGAATTTGTGTGTTTTTTTTATGTTAGTAGGAGGATATTATTAGAGCATATCTCATCAGTAAGATAAAACTTTGGGAATGTGAACAATGCTGCTTCCCCCTCCTTATTTGAAGCCCAGATTAAGATGTAGTTCCCTCTGCTGTTTTTCATTCTTATCATTCCATCATTGGAGATAATAGAATTTTCCTGTGGGTGCCTGCACTTCAAAAATGGGTTCTACTCCTTTCCTTCAGATCATATCCAGAAACACTAGACAAACAACAAATATGAAGAAGACTGTCTTCTGGAATGTGATGCTGTACAGTCTGGCAGAAGTTTACTAAAGTTTTAGAAGTATATACTGCTTTTATCTCTAGGGGTAACTCTGAAGTTAGAGAGAGTATTACCCTCTGAAATTTTAGTAAGCTGCTGTCAGATTACATGGCATAATGTCCTAGAAGATACTATTCTTCATAGTCACTGCCATGCCAATCTCAAATCTAACAACTAGGATTTCTACAAAAAAATAATTCTCATACAGTACAACAAGACCAACCAAAGATGTCTTGCATATAATGAATTTATACATGTTTTAGGCTACAGATCTGTTTTCCATTTCATAACCACACTGTGCTGAAGACTGCTAATGCAATAGGTCATATGAAATAAAAGAGTTTCCAAATATGAAAATCATGTTGTAGGATTTAAAATTCCCACTGAGGTACTTACGAAGAGTTCTATCATCCAGGATGTAATACCATATAGTGCATTAAAAATCAACAGATATTTTGGGTGAACTTATGGCCCCCATCTTCCATGTCAAAGAATAAGCCAAGTATGAAACAGGAATGAAGATGGAGGCAATATATGATGTAGTAGAGGCGAGAGGCACTGGACGCAGGTGATGGGTCAGCTTCATATTCTGTCCGTTTTATCCTTTGTACCCTCTAGATGGGAGACTGGTTGGGTTCTTGAGTTGGTTCAGCCAGGGTGACTATGAGAAGAATCCCGTTTTCTGCTGGAAACTGTAGAATCTGATTCCTTTAGCCCAGCCCTGTCCAACGCAGCACCCATGGTATATTTTTCTGGTGCCCTCCATAACCACATATAATTTAGCCGATTTTTAATATTAATTCAAATTGTAAGACAAGAGACATTTTTGAATGTCTGAGTACTGTTAAATATTTTTTAAAAAATTTATTATTATTATTATTATTGTTTATTATTATTATTATTATTATTATTAGTAGTAGTAGTAGTAGTAGTAGTAGTAGTAGTAGTAGTAGTAGTAGTAGTAGTAGTAGTAGTAGTAGTAGTAGTAGTAGTAGTAGTAGTAGTAGTAGTAGTAGTGTGTGGTGGCACCCACACCTCCATAGGCAATCAGTGAATTGTGCCCGAGTACATAAGAACGTTGTACAGCACTGCTTTAGCCTATACCAGCATTGTACTTAGGTATTCCAGCTCAGTTTTACCTCATGTACTGTGATTAAATAAAATACTGATCAGGTCATTAATTCCAATATTTCTTTATTCTAAATATGTAATTTATAAGAAGTACCAAAGAATAACACAGAGATAGGAAATAGGAGGTTTTTAATCGACTCCTAAGATAAAGTCAAATATTTCTTGTCACTTCTGACATTAGAAAACAAGATATAGCATTAATAATTGTTTCCATCATTTTAAGAATATAACGCTTATTTCAGAACCAGTTTGATGGCATGTGGCGCAAACTGCAGACATACCAGAGTGGGGAAGAACTATTTGGAATGCCCCAAACTGACTACCCCGAACTAGGTACAATTCGCAAGGAACTTAATCTACTTCAGAAATTATACAAACTCTACAATGATGTCATTGACCGTGTGAGCAGTTACTATGATATTCCTTGGGGTGAGGTCAACATTGAAGAAATAAACAATGAACTCATGGAGTTCCAAAATAGGTATGTGGTATTATTAATTCGTATATTTGGAAGCATAAATCCATGCTACATATTGTCACGTTTTGGGTATGTCACGCGACAAATAACTTCACGCCATATTGGATATAGGGAATTTATTCCATATTCGGCTCTTACGCTCACACAGTTCACAATTACTGCCATCGGCAGAATCACAATTACATCCACTGCTCTCAGCGACTGCTAGACTTCTGCTGCACTCGGCAACTTCATGACCCACACTGTGTCCCTCTGATCACACACTCTCTGGTCACATACTGCTCAGCCGGCTTTTTATACCATTCCCTGTTGCCTGTGTCAACAGCGCTGTTCCATGTTACATCACAGTGGGAAGTGCTGTTACATCACTGCGGGACAAGGGGCGGAGTGTTGACTGGCCTGTTACTGTATGTTACTCTAGCAGCGACAGCACTCCGATGTTGTTACGTCACCGCTGGCGGGGGAGGGGGTGTCCTGCATAGCGCAAATACGTCACAGTATATTTCCAGATATTCTAGCAATTTCTTTCATTAGTTTCCCATTTTTTCACCTTTTTTATGCCCAAATAATCTCCTCAGCACTTTGTAGTCAAACAAGTCAATGTGTTTATGTACTTTCATTAGGCTTAAAGACCAAGTTTCACATCACTTTCAGATTTGTATAAGGAACTGTATGATTGAGACATGACTGAATTTAACTGGCAGGTGTCGAAAGCTACCAAAAGCTTTAAAAGAATGGCCAGCATTCCATGCTCTGAAGCGAACAGTGGATGACTTCAATGATATGTGTCCATTGTTGGAACTTATGTCTAACAAAGCAATGAAACCACGCCATTGGCAGCGCATCATGGAGGTGCTGAAGCATAACTTTGATTTAGAAAGTGAAAACTTCTGTCTGAAGAACATACTTGAAGCTCCATTGCTCAAACACAAAGAAGATATTGAGGTGAGATAGTACTGCTGTGGCTGTTTTTTGTGTGGAAAATTCTACTACATGAAACATCATTCCACTCATTGAGACTCTATGAAATTTATATTTCTAGGTTCACATAAGAATTGGAAAATATTTACTAAAGTTTCCATTGTTTTTTCAATGATTTCTTTCATTTTAATAAGAAATAGCACTGCAAGAGTCAGCACTAATATAGAAATTTTAAATTCTGCATTCTTTACAATATTGTACACTCAACTCTCGATTATTCAGGATAATGGTAGGGATGGAAATCACGATTAATCGAAAACCCGGTTAAGACAAATTTTATTAAAAGTAGTACTGTAATACTGTACCTTCATAATACTATAGGCCTACCTGTGTTTAAATTTATTCAACCTCATTTTTATGTCATCTCATGGCCTATTTAATACTCTTTTTACATTACACTGAAGTATGAATTAGTTATTTCAATCACAGCGTTCAACGACATCCAACACTTTTTACGAATATTCACACTTAACGCTTAAAAAAATGTAATATTGTCGTTTGCTTTTTTGTGGCATTGTCCTTTTTACGGATATCCATACGAAGCCTACATAATATTAGCTTGTCACTTAATAAACTGTTCTCTTCACTCTCAAGATAGTCCAATAAGGATTCCACATGATTAAGAGCAGCACCATGTGATATTTTCTTACTAGAAGCACTGTCCACCTCTTCCTCATTCTCACTTTCTTCCTGCTCTTCTGGCTGCACCCCACTGAACTTACGATTTCGTCACCGCTTAACATTTTGAAGCCTGGCTCACAGAAGTTTCTGTTGAATACTTAACACAACACGCTTCCTTTTACACCCTGACATTTTGCTAACGCACTTGAAGATCGATATAAAGAGACTAACTGGGGCGTGTATGTGTCCTTGAAACTTTTCACAAATCCTTGCATTCTTTCACCCCTACCCTAGAACATTGTGTTAGCATAACTGGACCAAAAAATGCAGAGCTTGGTTCACACTAGTGCGAAAGCAGTGTTACAACTCGCCATGTGAAACAAAAGTGAGAATGAATATTAAACAACATATAAACCTCAAAAAAGCCCCAGTAGCCCTGGTTAAGCCACAAACCGGGTTATCCACCCCCAGATAATCGAGAGTTGAGTGTATTTATCTGTATTTTGTATTTACTGAAGAAATCGTTTTCAGTTTTGAGGTGACATATACTGCACTGGAAAATTTCGTCTTATGATCTACATTAATACTTCCATTGCTAAAATTGACTTTACTGACTCCATAGTTTATATAGCATTGAATGAAATTAAATGTTTGCATGAGAGAAGTAAGAAGGATTGGAAGAAAGTGGTCCTGGCCTCTTCTATAATATTGCAGCATGTAGATCCATTGCTAAGTAATGACTCTCTAAACAAAATCTGCTGCTTGGCAACAGATTCCTAACATGCACCAATGAACAGCATCAGAGGAACGGTGTTTTCTGTGAAATCTATTAAGTAACAATTGAACAGCAACAGAGGAACAGTGTTCTGTGTGTGGTCCATGCCAAGATATTATAAGCAGAACAATTAGTAAGAGATTTAGTTAGTGTAGTGCAGTGCAGGGAAGTGAAGAGTTGGTTAATCAGTGAGTTAGTCAGAGAACTGTAGATAAGTCATTGTGAGCTGTTGCTGTTAGCAGATGGTAGCTGACACATGGGGGTAGTTTGGGAAATCAGAATAAGGGGAACGTCTGCCATTAGCAGCTGTTACCAGACAATGACTGGTGAAGACACAGCAAACTGAAATAATCTAGTGCATGCTGAAATTAATTGTATAGTGTGTAAATTAGTGATAGTGTTATAGTTACCTGTAGTTACATTCTCTAAATGTTCAATAAATCCAATTACCATCCAAACCCCATCTATAGTCTTATATGAGTATTTGCCTAAATTGAGGGAAACTATGTAAAAGAGCCAAGGTAGTTGGTATACAGGCTGGGCTAGGATCTTTTAAATATGAAACCAGAGTGTTCACCACTCAGCAGCAATGTTTGTTCAGAAATAAACAGTGGCAGGGGGCTGCTTAATATATGTTACCTGCCATATTACATATCTTGTCTTCTAAGATTACACTGAGTGTCCTGTGTGTTTGTTCATAGGACATATGTATCTCAGCCATGAAAGAGAAGGACATTGAAGCTAAACTGAGACAAGTGACCAATGAATGGACAGTACATGAATTGACATTCCAAACATTTAATAACCGTGGAGAACTGCTCCTTAGAGGTGATACCACTGCTGAGACTATTGGTCAGCTGGAAGATAGTCTTATGATACTTGGTTCACTCATGTCAAACAGGTATTCTGTTTTATGTTCTCATAACATGAATACCTAACTAACTACATGGAGCAGAATCCTTCTTGAGAAAATGGTATTTTCTGAAGTAATCAAGAAATTTCCTGAATTATATGGAACATGAAGTTTCATTACCATGTTCATAAGAGACTGCCACTGGGCCCTGTGACTATGAAGATTACTGTTTACTTGGATCTGAAGCTATTTAGTGTGGCAGATATTTACCAGCGTTTCAGGGGAACCTTTACACCAGTCACCTTACTTCTTTTGGTTCACTCAGGACCCCTGTCCCTTTCTGTCCATCTGTGCCACTTTCATGCTCAGCTTGCTCTTACTCTCTTGATGCATCAGTAAACATCTACCAGACCACATGGTGTCACATCCCAGATGACTGTAATTTGCAATGCTATGCAGTGTATAACACTCTCACAGAGATCTTGAAACTGCAGTGTAGTAAATGAACCAAATGGATAATATTTTCAGTGCTGTAGTACCAGAATGGTTAAACGAAATGCAAAATTGGAAAAAAGATAAGGTTTTACTCTTGCAAATATTTATAATAATGTATAACCATTCATAATGATATATTGAAAAGATAAATATGTGAAACAAATACTTTTCTTTGTGCTGTTATGTTTAAATGGACATTTTTTATTAACTTCACCTTTAAAATCAGTCAATTTTTATTTATTTATAGCCAATCCCATAGTATAGGATCTTCCTTGAGTAGGTGGTATTTATTCAGCAGGAACATGTAAGACTATGACCATGCTTACAAATACTACCCATTGAAAACCATCCTGAGCCTAAATCCAGTGCAGTATTTTCTTTGGCATACCTGTACATTGTGTGGATAAAAGAGATACATGGAATTTTTTAGACTCATTCTTTCTCAGACTGCTGGTAGAAAAAGGTGCTGCCTACTCTGTAGAGACCATTAACTAAAGCTTGTACTTAATCACTAAATCATTCTTTGAAATTTTGTATGTGACAGGGCATGAAGAAAATACTCCCATGACAGTTTAAATACATATCTTCACTCTCTGTTACTCTAAGTATCATTACCTTATCATCTTTCCCTTTACATATCTCTTACTTGATTGATGATGAAATAACCTTGAAAATGTTCAAGCTGATGGATGACTGAATTTCAGTATCATTTTATCACAAAGATTATCTTAATACTTAATGTATTTTGGAGAGTTGACATGGGACATACACAATATCAATAATGTAATTATATAACAGTATGATTGTTGTGTATCAGGTACAATCCACCTTTCCGCAAACAGATCCAGCAATGGGTAACAGACTTGGGAAATACCAATGAGATTTTGGAGCGTTGGCTTCTTGTGCAGAATCTGTGGGTATATTTGGAAGCAGTATTTGTGGGTGGTGACATTGCCAAACAGCTTCCCAAGGAGGCAAAGAGGTAACTTTTCATATTCTTCTTTCTCCTCATTTTCTCTTTGTAAATCAAATATTTTAATGCCTACTCAAACCTAAAAATCCAATTTATTTATATTCCTCTTTTCTTACTCTTCCTCTTTGTCCTGTAAGTACGTAATCCCATGATGTCCTGAGATACCTGTCTTTACCCTATCTCTCTACATGATCTTGCCACCTCTTCCCACATATTCTGATCTCTTTAACTTTATCATCAACTTTATGCTTATTATACATTTTAGAAGTAACAGTGACCAGTTTTGTCAGGAAGTTTTTAAACTTAATGGTTATGAATAGAGTAAGTTAAAATTGCAGCATCTATGCTGTTACACGGGACTCAGTCTTCAGTACATACAAAAAATTTATATTCAAAATAAGATTCTCAGTTAGATGCGTTGGAGGATATGTAAAAACATGTTTAACTTATGCTGTCTTGCCAAACATCTCAAATATTGTAGTAACTTTTGAACAAGAACCATGAGAAGCCATTAATTTTATACTTCTAGGTCTTATTTGTTTTGTACAGAAAACAATGTGTCATAATATTTCTCATTAATATGTAAATGTCTGTAATGCTCGGTCATTAGGAATAATTTCAGTCATGTTTATGAGCCTTTCCATCAGTCCATCTATTTTTATTTACCTACCTCTTTATTAGTTGGGGAACATGGTAGCATAGTTGGTTGAGGCACTATGCTACACGCCGGAAGGTTGCGGGATTGAATACCGATGAGGTCATTGTTTTTTTCCAATTTACCTAATCCTTCTAGCCGCACTATGGCCCTTGGGTCAACTAAGCCTCTAATAGAAATGAGAACCAGGAATATTCTTGGAATGTTCTCGGGGGTAAAGGGCGGCTGGCGCGTAAGGCTGACAACCTTGTCGCCATATGCAACCCGATTGTCTAGAAAATGTGGGAACCTCAACTTCTCACAACCCTATGGGCCTCCATGGCCTGTTACAGGGATACCTTACTTTTACTTACTTACCCCTTTATTGGTTAAAACAGTAGTGAAATCTGCTTCATCTGATAACATGGCTACAGATTTGGCCCTTGAGTTGAGCTACTGCCATGTATGTTGATGACTTCCAGAACAATTTTTGCTAACATCAAGACACTAGCATGTAAAAGAGTCTATGATTTGAAAATTCAAGTATTGACGTCATAAACCTTTATTATAAGAGACACAGGCTGATTCTAGGAACCATTCTTGAATGAGGAAAAAGTCTCTAATACACTAGTGCATATGATTCGCTTAGTGGGGGGTGGAATCCAACTGGGTCCACTTGGCACAGCGGCCACTGATTGGCCTATTGTAGCCTGCCCTGGGTGATTATGATGATGGAGAATTTGGTGGAATGAACATTGGCAGGGGAATTCGAAGTACTTGGAGAAAACCCGCCACGGCGCCACTTTGTCAACCACAAATCCCACTTGACCAGACCCGGGATCGAATCCGGGCTGCCATGATGGGACGCCAGCAACTAACCGCTTGAGCTATGGTGTGGCCTTAGTGCATATGATACTCAAAAATTATGTTAGGAACAGCAATATATTGAAATGAAAACATGGTTTATGGAAGCTAATTAAGAAATCACATAAAGGTAACTGGAGAGAGAATGCTCAGTTTCAGTATGTAATGCAACAGCAGCTATTGTATGGTGTTTGTTCAGATTTAGCAAGATTGACAAATCATGGCAGAAGATTATGCAGCGAGCCCATGAAACACCAGGTGTTGTATCTTGCTGTGTTGGTGATGATTTATTGAAGCAATTGCTTCCTCATTTACAAGAACAACTAGAACTGTGTCAGAAGTCTCTCAGTGGGTAAGTGTTACTTACTGAATGGGATGGTGATAGTGTTAACATTCTAAGCTTTTATTCAGAGGTATCCAGTTCTAATCTTAGCTCGTTTACCAGATGCATTACACGAGTTCTTTTTGGGGGGAGGAGGGTGTTAGTCTCTGCAGCAAATGTTGTGATAATATCTTAAAAGAGTCAATTACTGCTTCCTGTCAAATCATTACCTATTCACCATGCATGATTATATTCCTTTCTTTCAGTATTATGTAACATCTACAGTTGAAATTGTATCAGTAAATGGGTTAAAAATCAGTTGATTACTCTTTAATACTGTATACTCATATACTGAATATAAGTTGTCACAGTGTTAATTCCCTAGACTTCAAATATAAACCAGATTACTAGCTATTCTGACTGAGGCATTTCAAACAAACTTTATATTAACTTCTTCCTTGAACCTGTTTTCATTTTCACATTCATTTCTCAATTCAGTGTCATGTGGCTTATGTATCTGAAAAAAACGTTGTTAAATAAACTAAGAAATAAATAGTAATTTATGTTCAGCATGTCAGCTAAATTTATAAAAAAAGAAGTTTTATTTCGTGGTTATTTTATGCATGTTAAATGCAATTTCCTTCCATTGGAGAACAGTCTTCTGCTCAGAAGTAAAATACTGTTCTGTGCCTCCAGACCCACAGCTTTTTCAATTTTACTAGACCGACATTTTACTGTATATCAGTTCCTAGTATAATCTTAACTTGATTTGTTACAGATATCTTGAGAAAAAGCGCACAATGTTCCCTAGGTTCTTCTTTGTATCAGACCCTGCATTACTGGAAATATTAGGTCAGGCTTCAGATGCCCACACAATTCAGAACCACTTGTTGTCCATCTTTGACAATACTCGCTTCGTCAAGTTCCATGATATTGAGTACAATAAGATGACAGCCATAATTTCTTCAGAGGGTGAGACTATTCTGGTGAGTCTGCAGTATGTTGATTTATACTGGCTGTGGCACTCTCAGGATCATGTTCAAAATGTAGATTCATACAGTGTGAGAAGATTTGTGCACTACTTATAAATAAATGACCTGTGGTCTACCTCTTATTACAGTTTTCTCACACTGATTAGTTTGCTGCTGTAGCCATTTGTGGAAAGAGATACAATTCTACCTGTTCACACATTTCTATTAAGAAAATTAATATTTAGAATTATTATCATTAATTAATTAATTAATAATTAATATTAAGAAAAGTAATTAATGATTAATATTAAGAAAATTGGCTTGCTGCGTTGTTTACACTCAAACAACATAGCAAGCCACGAACAACACATACAATACTAAGACTCTCCTTTCTCAAGATAGACAGGCGGCACAAGTTCAGCCCCCTCCAAGAAAGACAATAGGAGAATTGACACGAACCTACATGGTTTATAAATTTTAATCTTATACAACAAAGTTTTTAAAAAACTTTAAAAATTTTAATACCAGGAAGGCTGCTGTGACTGTGAAAAGCTGAACATTGTGTACATTATGTATTTCAGCCATTATATGTGTATGTATATAATTTAACATCTATTGTAATAGTAGTTTCTGGAAAAAGTATTGATGCCCTCTAAGGATGATCCCTCGGGATTGAAACATGTAAGGGTGATGAGTTTTCAAGTGATAAAAATTAAATAGTCACACTGGATGGGGTTGTCTTTGTACCAGAAATTCTGTTCTTGATGTTAACATTTATTTGCACTATTTTGCACTCACAGTAAAATTATGCATATTCAAATATGAATGTACATGATCAAGAATTTAAGGGATGTTTTACCAAAGATTAATTTTTAAAGAAGTTTGAAGAGAAACGTCTTCCTATTGTGTTTTATGCCAGTTTTTATCAGCTAGGTGATGTAAGCTGGGTAACAGTTGTTTTACAGAAACAAATAATAAATAAGTTGCATGTTTATCAAAATATCTAAGGGCCACATGGGCATAACCAACAATCAGTATACCACAGCTTATTATTAATGTAGACAATCCTTTGTGTTGATAAGCTGGAGCGGGCAGTGCGTGCTGAGGGCAGTGTGGAGACATGGCTAACCTCCCTGCTGCAGACGTCTCAACAGTCTCTTCATGCAATCATCAGACAAGCTTTCATTATGATCAACGATCTCAACTTTAACCTGTTATTATTCCTTGATAAGATACCGGCTCAGGTGAACGCAAAAAACAAAGTTTATCAGTGCTTAAAACATGCTTCTCTTATATATGGTGGTACATCATAATTATATATGTGTGTACACATTTCTTGGGAGATCAGGGCATAGATGATAGTGTAATATTAAATTGGATAGTAAAGGAATAGGGTATGAGGATATGAAATGGATTCATCAGGATGGGAACAAGTGGCAGGCTCTTTTGAATATGGTAATGAACCTTATGGGTTCTGTAAAAGATGAGAAGTTTCCAACTGATCAACTGTTAGCTTTTCAGGAAAGACTTCTGCAGTGAGTAAGTTGTTCATTTTTACATTGAGCTGGGTAGCTCAATCTCTATAGTGACTATTTATGAGCTGGATGATTGGGGCTCAGTTTCAGGAAGAAGCAAGGAATTTTATCATTGCACCATATTGTAACCACCTCCTATCCATTACATACCAGAAACAGAACATCTGAAATGTGACGCTGAATTCTCCACCTGATGATGAAGTTAGGAATGCATGGCATTCTACCGCCATTTCCCTATACATCTGTATGGTGCTTTGCTTAAACACAGGAGCAATTTTACCTTAATCATATCTATGTTAGAGTTTAATTTTGCTGCCTAACATACCACTTAATCTTATCTAGAGAATGTACATATTAATGTCATATAAAATTATCTTTACTCATATGGCACCTTTGTACTTCAAGAGAGTTTATTGTATTTCCGAGTACTGTTATGCACTCAGTACTTATGTTTGTTTATAGATGATATTCGCATTCAACTCATCAGCATACTGAGATACAAATCACTTCCTTGCAATCATCTTTAGAGATATTTAAGAAAGTGAAAGAATTTTTACCATAAAATTTAAAAGAAATATTTTTCAGAGGCAGGAGATGTAGGACAAAACCAGGATAGTTTAAAATGGTTACTGGAAAATGGGCCTGAAGACATAATATGTCTGTTTTCCAGTGCATTATATAATTGAAACATAAGCTATTCATGTTTTTCTGCAAGTATACTACATAAGGATTAGTTTCCAATGGCTGAGATATTCTCATAAGGAAGGATACTAAAGAATGTAGAACATCAAAAAGCATTTATTATGCACCCTGAAAGGGATCTTATTTCTGATGGTTCTGGCTTTTTATAAGATCTAACTACAAAATTTTTGACAAAAATCCTCAGGACAGAGACCACTTTAGAGACCTATGCATAGATCGGAGGAAAATTAAATGTGAAGGGTTGAACTGTCTTCAGTTGGCTATGTGCAGAGGACAAGGGTGGACTTGTCTGACCATGGCTGATAAACCTTTGGTTTCTATAAGAGCATTCAATTCTGTGGCTAGCTACTTAATAATGAAGTTTCCAAGACAATCTCTGTGCCATGGAGATAATCAGTCAGTTGTTAATTAGTTAATGAAATTAGTTATTTCTAGTGTGTTGTCATGTAGAGTGTATAGAATTTTTTCCTGACAAACACACACACATATAGATATACATATACTGAAACAAAAGACTACTCACTTGTTCATGACCTGCTACTTCACTTACGTTCATGTGACATGTTGACGCTTAACAGTTTGTTGTTGTGGTAACCCAAAATTGTATAATAACAGTGATATATCTCATGCCTACCAAGCTTGTTATATATGTAGAAGGATAGAGCTATGACTAACATCTTCCTGGATGCAGTGGGAAGAACTACAGATAACTTAAATTTGGATAGTCACTTGAAGGACACAATAGAATTTTTGTATCCTATTTTAGGTTGGCATTTTGGGCATTCAGATGATCTGGACTCGAGATGGAGAAGCTGCGCTGATGCAGGCTCGGGCAGACAAAAAGATAATGTTTGATACCAACAACAAGTTCCTAGAACTCCTCAACACGCTTATTGACCAGACTACTAGAGACCTCACAAAAATTGAACGTACCAAATTTGAAACTCTCATCACCATTCATGTACACCAAAGGGATATTTTTGATATACTGGTGAGATACTCCTCATTGCTCGTTCCTAATTCTTTTCTTAGTTTTAAATAGTGTTTTCTTAGTTGCATAGTTCATAGAACATTTAGTGACAGGATGGTGTTCAATAATGATTGGAAAATATGTGAAAAGTTGTAGTGGCCTATTTTAAGGAAATATCCCAGAATTTCTCCAGAGGGACTAAAGAACCTTGCAGTATTGTATTGTGTCTGTAGTGTTTATGCATTAAAATGGAGGAGTTTCCATCAGGCAAACAAATCACCTGATGATGGCCTAATCTGTGCTGAAACATGTTGTGAACTGATTAATAAAGACATTTGTTTCTGTGATGTTACCCCCTCAGTTTTTGTTCATAGAGCTGAAGAAAATCACAAAAGACTTCAATTAAAAAGCCAAGTAGTCCCATTCCTAGGAATGAATTTTAGTAGTGGCATTTTACCTTCTCAGTTGCAGGTCTTGGTGACAAAATACCCCACACAATTTACCTCAGTGAACAAAAGCTGTTAATGAATATACAAAATATACATGTATATCCAGCGGTGATAATATCACCACTTGGCTTATCTCACCAAGACAGCAGTAGTAATAGAATATACCTAACACAAATTCACAGAGAAAGAATTTCCTGCAACATTGACATGAAAAAGTTCTCTGGCCAGTTGCTCCAAGATTCTAATTTTAGTGGGCACCAGCAGAGTATGTCACTTTATGTTAAAATATGGCGCTGTCATCTTTAAACAGACACTGAACTAACTTCTTCCTGAACTAAATATATTTGGTTTTCACTTGTAAGCAAGAAATTTTTTCACTGCCTTGACATTGGGATCAAGAATTGTTGAAGGGAATGTTCTGAAAATTACCATTTGAAAATAAGTTGTTGAGAGTGATCTTGTCAGGTTTACCTAACGAAAAGTTGAATGTGTTTACAGTTCATAAGTTATTTTATCTTTATATGTTTAATGTTTTAAAGAAAAAGACAAAAGCTACAAAATGCAGCGACCATCGCACAATAAGTCTTATTGCACATACAGCAAAGATAATAGCAAAGATACTTAAAAGAAGAATTGAAAGGAAAATAGAGGATGTACTTGGAGAAGATCAGTTTGGATTTAGAAGAGGAAAAGGAACCAGGGATGCAATTGGGATGATGAGAATTATAGCGGAACGAACTTTGGAGATAGATGAAGAACTGTGTGTTTGCTTCATAGACTGGCAGAAGGCATTTGACCGGGTAAACTGGACCAAAT
>NW_019729906.1:486208-514487 GCF_002891405.2 Cryptotermes secundus | reverse complement strand
AGAAAACGGAAGGCTAATTGGATTGGTCATGTTTTACGCAGAAACTGCCTTCTAAAAGAAGCTATCGAAGGAAAGATAGATGGGCGGATAGAAGTGACAAGAAGACGAGGAAGAAGACGTAAGAAGATGCTGGATGACCTTGGGGACAGAAGAGGATACGGTCATTTGAAGGAGAAAGCTCTAGATCGCATTAAGTGGAGGAATTGTTTTGAAAGAGACTGTGGACCTGTCGTCTTGACAGATTACTGATGATGATGATGATGATGTTTAATGTTATTTTGCTATACTAGCCTCAAGATTTACAGTCATAGAATTCCCTAACAACTAACAATAAGTACTTTATTTTTTCAAGACATGTAAGGAGTACTAAAATTTGTGTGTTCAAATTTAATATTTTTTATTTAAGAAACTAAGGAAGCCATTAATTTAAAACCATCTGGTAGGTGGATTTTCACGATTTAAATACTATATCCTATGCTGTCTACCTGTATCTGGATTTAGGGGACATAAATAAATTGAATAATTGAACCATCAGACCAAAATTGTTAATTTATATTTTTTTGATTGCTTTAATTATGTATCTGTACATACTAGCTTTGCCTATATGTCCATATTGACAAAAGATTTATTGAAATCAAAATTGAAATGTATGCAGCTTTGATAGGTAATTTTGGAAAATCTCTTTGTCAGTTAATAATGATAATTTTCCTAAATGACTGGGAAAATGATGAGTAAATTTCCCAAGACATCGGTGTACAACTAACATCCTAAGTACATGAAACCTTCTAAGAACCAATATGAAAGTTGACACACTACGAGGGACTGTGTTCTTCACAGAACTTTGATTACAGGTCCGATTGAATGTCCGATCAGTAAATGACTTTGAATGGCTAAAACAGTGTCGTTTTTACTTCAAAGAGGACATAGACAAGACTCTGATTTCTATAACAGATGTGACATTCACATATCAGAATGAATACCTTGGTTGTACAGAGCGCCTTGTGATCACTCCACTTACAGACAGGTACAAATGTTTCATTCTCTCCATTTTCAAGAAATTCCACTTTTCAATAGCAATTTAAAGTGATATCCAGCAAGGGTTCAAGAAATTTAAAATTTTCACCATATGTATGTGTATCAGAGGAGGTGTGAGAGCTATTATGAAAGCAAGAAGAATATGTTGCCCCCAGAATTACTCAGGGGAATATCAGTTACTTTGGCTAGACAGTGGCTCTTGGGTTTTATACTATTCTGTAAAGCGATACACTCAAATTAAATCTTTGCAAAAATCTGCATCTTCCTCTGAGCATGTTCTGTAGTTAAGAGCCTGATTGTCTCTTGGCAATCATACATTGATCTCTCTATTCCACATATAAACAACAATGTTATACATGTGATATTCAATTAATAAGAAGAGAAATGTGCAATTAGTATTGCATTCTGTTTGACATGGTCACTGATTTGTGCTAGATTATTGTTGAAAAAATTTATTCCTTTTTTAATTAAATTTATAACTGTGTACAAGAAGACCCAAAATAGGCTTTTCTTGTTCAAAATTTGTAACTTTATAGACTTTTTTATTATAAAATTTTCATTGCAGCAATTTTCTATATTTCAAGATATTCACAGCTGTATGATCTGAGCAAATCTCGGAGCTGTTTGGCACAAAGTACCTTGGATAGACGTAAAAGGATTCTGATTATGGTGTATACGGTGTATACTGTACTTCTTTTGGCTTGTTTTGGACTTCGTCCATTATCTGGTATGTAAAAGACAAAAGACCCCAATGTTTTGGAGACTGGATCTATCTCCGTCCTTAGGTGGGTATGGCAGGATAAACCTACTCAGTTGGGCCCATTGGTCTTTTGTCTTTTACATACCAGATAATGAATGTAGTCAAAAACAAGCCAAAAGAAATACAAAGTACCTGACTTGTATGTGTAATTATCAGGTCCTTCCCCTGTATAACAAATAATCACAGTGTTTGTTAATAATGTTATTGCAGTAACTGTAAAAGATAGATCATTAAAAGTACAGTCAATGAGTGGTTAACCACTTTATTTTTTAAGTATGGAATGCATATGAGTATTTAACAATAAAAACATTTTACAGGTGTTATATTACTCTTGCACAAGCACTGGCCATGAGTATGGGAGGCTCTCCTTGTGGTCCTGCAGGTACAGGAAAAACAGAGACAGTGAAAGATATGGGCAAGACTCTAGGAAAATATGTTGTGGTATTCAATTGTTCAGATCAGATGGACTACAGAGGCCTGGGTCGTATTTACAAAGGTGGGGAGCATAAGATTAGTTCCTTGATAAAGATCTTGTATATTAATATTTTATATGTAAACTATTAAACCATGTCATTATTGTATTACTGTAAGTAAAATATGCATTCACCAGAGTCACCATGAGATTAATACTTATATTCTTTTCAGCCAAAGTACATTGCAGAAAGCTGAAACTTACATATAAAATCAGTATATGTATAATTTCATATACTGTATTTTTCCATTGGTTCTCTTTTTATGTTGATAGTTTATGATATTAGGATATTGGCATACATTCTTTTCATTATCCCTATCCCGCATCTTGGCACTGATGGTTATGGCAGTTTATTGTGGATGGGTTCTCTTCTGGTATTACCACTTTACTAAGCAACTAAAAGTGCTGATAATTTTTCATTCTTTTTCTATGCTACCCATTCAGTTATTTGCACTGTGAGAAAATATAAATTTTGTGTTTCACATCATTGTTGATTATGATTAATTGCTAGGTTGAAATATGTTAGAATATTTGAAAACCTATATCCGGATGCAAGAACTTAAAAGTCAGAGCTGAAAGTTGTGTTGTTTTCCTTTATACATCACTTCTATAAGTGATGGCTGTGGTATATTATTTTGTGGACATCCTCCATACATCTTAAAACTAGCAAATCCCATTACAGAGGACAGTTAATTGGTTATTAAATTAATATCAGAACCTCTTTCGCTTTTCAGGTTTGGCACAGTCAGGTTCATGGGGCTGTTTTGATGAGTTCAACCGCATAGAGCTACCAGTGCTGTCAGTAGCAGCCCAGCAGGTAGCTGTAATTCTTAATGCACACAAAGAGAAGAAACAACAGTTTGCCTTCACTGATGGAGATGTGATTGATATGTGTCCAGAATTTGGTATTTTCATTACAATGGTAAGGTCATAGCATAGCATTTCCTTTATTGTGAGAGGTAATGTTGTTTCTGTGCATATGCAGCACACTGCACTGTATATGAGGGGTGGTGGTGAAACTTAGTAGAGGTGAATTATAAACATCGCACTTCAGATTCTGTAACCCTGGTGAATGTGCCCCTGACATCTATTGTATCAAATGTTGGATGACCCTAGGTCCAGTCTGGATGTGGTGTTGAAGAAAATTATCCCTGTCCCTCCCAAGATTCAAATCCCAGCTAGCCAATCTATATCTGGTGTCTTTACTTACTGAGCTGTTGCAGCCCTCACAACTTCCATTATGACATGTAAGATAAAGTTGTTCCTGTGCTTGAGCAATTAAGTACTGCACCATAAAGGCATATAGGGTAGTGGATGTATATATCCACATTGTCTTGACCTCAGCATTAGTTTGCCCCTGTCACTTTACTCCTGGGGAAAGAGCTGCTGGTGTCCATTGGATAGGAGGCTGGGTGGGGCCCAGAGTTGGTCTTGGCAACGTGGAGAAGAGGAAATTCTTGACCCTGCTGGGTCTTGAACTCTGATCCCTCAGTTACTCAGCCCCTAGCCAGTCAATATACCAACTAAGCTATCCTGTCTCACATATGGTAACTAAATCAATCAGAATTTTCACTTGCTCAGATTCCAGTCTGTATCCCATGATATTTGAGAAAGAGCTATACCTGACATACATGCCAAATACATATCTCATATAAAGGAAAACTGCGCGTGTTATGCATATGTGAAAATTTTAAAATTGGAAAAGGGAATGAGCAGGCCTACAGAGAGACCTGTAGAAGATAACTCGAGATATTTCTTCTATTTTCTGAACTGATTTCAATTCAGTGAAGTATTACAGCAAATGGATGTAATTATAGTCCATTTAACATGAGAAGAAAACGTATATTCCAGTGAATACATATATTTTCTAAATGTTCCCTGCACTGTTTAGCATCATACTTCAATCACTGTGATGCTTATTTATTGCACATAAAAATTTGCCACCATTAAGAATCACACTATGGGTACAGTGCATAATCATAAATTACTTTTCCTTGTATTTCATTAAGTATTCACATATCAGAACATGTCTGAGTTAAAAATTGCATACCAGAATGAGCTTCATGCTTTATTTTCTGCTCTATTTTTTCTACACTGAGCTGTGTTTGAGGAAACTGAAAACATTCTATTTCAACTTTCTATAAAGTGAGGCTTATTTTGTACCAGTATGAACCAAAATTAATTTTACAGCAACATACAGATGCCACTATTCCACTAATCTTGAATGTGTACCAAAAGTTGTGATCATGTGACTGGAACTTATCCTTTCAGGCTAGTAGTGCCTTCCTAGGGCCAGTGCTGATGTACAGCAGGATAACTCAATTGCAGTAGCTGAAGTAACTGAAGTCTGTGTATAGTACTTGGTATAATTCAGTACCACAGCTTCTGTAGACTGTCTCAAAACGGATGGACATTTTACTTTTAGTGCTGTAGTATTTCAGTGCTACTGACCAAATTTTTATGCATTTGCCAGATACTGGAGAAAAAATAGGAGTACAATGAGACAGTACATCAGCTATTCATAGACTTCAAGAAAGCCTATAATTGAGTTAGAAGGGAAGTATTTTCATAGAGTTGGGGTACCCATGAAACTAGTTAAGCTAATTGAAATATGTTTAAATGAAACTTTAAAGTCTATATAAGTAAACATTTGTCTGATATGTTTCCTATCCAGAATGATCTAAAACAAGGAGATGCTTTATCAATGTTGCTTTAGAATATGCCATTAGCAAGGTCCAGAAAAAAGCAGGTGGGACTGAAATTAAATGACACACATCAGCTGCTAGTCTGTGGTGATGATGTGAATCTACTGTGATAATATAGGTACCAGAGGCACTATGTTACAAGCCGGAAGGTTGCAGGTTCAAGTCCCGATGAGGTCATTGGATTTTTTCACTTAGCCTAAACCTTCCAGCCACACTATGGCCCTGGGGTCAACTCAACTTCTAACAGAAATGGGTACCAGGAATTAATTAAATAATTTTCCTGGGAAGTAAAGTGCGACCAGCGCATAAGGCTGACAACCTTACTGCCATCTTTGAGCCTATTGTCTAGATAATGTGGGATCCTCAACGTCTCACAACCCTATGGTCCTTCACGGCCTGTTACAGGGATAGCTTTACTTTACTTACTTACTAAAGAAAAACACACTCACTTTAATTTATGCTAGGAAGGAGAACAGTCTAGAAATAAACACAGGGAAAAGTATGTATGAGTATATGTTGCTGTCTCATCACCAGAATGCAGGGCAAAATCATGACTTAAAGGTAGCTAACTTTTTTTTGAAAATGTAGCACAGATAAGATATTTGGGAACAACTATAACAAATCAAAACCTGATTCAGGAGGAAATTATGAGGAGATTTAATTCAGGTAATGCTTGCTACCATTCAGTCCAGAGTCTTTCATCTTCTTGTCTGCTGTCTAAAAACATAAGAATTAGAATGTGCAAAACCATAATTTTGTCTGTGGTTCTGTATGGGTGATGGGTGCAGAACTTGGTCTCCAACATTAAGGGAGGAACATAGACTGATGGTGTTCGAGTACAGAGTGCTGAAGAGAATATTGGGAATGAAGAGATATGAAGTGACAGAAGATTGGAGAAAACTGCATAATGAAGAGCTTCATAACTTGTACTCTTCACCAAACATAAATTAGAATTATGAAGTCAAGGAAGATGAGATTGGCAGGGCATGTAGCATGCGTGGGGAAAGCCAGAAGGAAAGAGATGACTAGGAGATCTAGACATAACTGGGTGGATAACGTTAAAATGGATGTTAGGGAGATAGAATGGGGTAGTATGGACTGGACTGACCTGTCTCAGGATAGGGACCAGTGGAAGGCTCCAGTTAATGATTACTTCCATGAAAATATTATTTATGTTAAATTTTGTGGCAATTTTATATCCAGAATCCTGGCTATGCTGGACGAAAAGAGCTACCTGAAAATTTGAAGATCCAGTTTCGGACAGTAGCCATGATGGTTCCTGATCGCCAGATTATTATCAGAGTTAAACTTGCAAGCTGTGGATTTCTGGAGAACATCACATTGGCACGCAAGTTCTACACATTGTACAAGCTTTGTGAAGAGCAGCTCACCAAACAGGTTAGCCATAGATTGGTTATGGAAGGAAATCAGCAAGAATAGTCTATGTATGTAATTGCAGATTCTCTTGGTTCACTGGCATGGAAAAGGTCCAGTTAGAGAGAATACCATCTTGCTGTCCAGGGCCTGGAATACGAGGGGGTACCCAAAAGAAACCAAACGTATTATTTTTTAAACTTATTTATTCAAATTTTAAGCACAAACCTTCAATCCCCTTCAAAGTACTCTCCACTTACACTAATACACTTGTCTAGTCTTTTATTCCATTTTTCAAAACATTGTCTAAATTCATCTTTTGAGATGCTTGACAGCGCCTCCATTGTTTCTTCCTTTCATGTCTCTTTTCATTCGAGGAAACAAAAAAAAGTCGCACGGGGCAAGGTCGGGTGAGTATGGAGAGTGAGGAACAGGGGTCATACCATTTTTGGTCAAGAATTGTCATGCAGACAGGGCTGTGTGAGCAGGGGCATTGTCATGATGGAAAAACCAGTCACCCGACTGCCACAAATCTGGCCGCTGAGCTCCAAGTCACTCCCGACAGCTCCACAATTTCTTCAATGGTCTGTTGTCGATCTTCCTTGATGATTTCACGAACTTTTTCAACATTTTCATGTGTTCGGGCCATGGAAGGATGACCAGAACGAGGTTTGTCATCAATTGACATTTCACCATTTTTGAAACAGGAAAACCACTCAAACACTTGAGTTTTCCCCATAGCATCGTCCTTGTATGCCGTTTTTAACATTTCAAGAGTTTCTGTTCCACTTTTCCCGAGCAAAAAGCAGAATTTCACCGCCGCACGCTGTTCACGAAAATCAGCCATTGCAAAAACGACAATCACACAAAACAGTTGTCACTATAAACTCTGCCAAAACTAGTCCTTACCTTCTGAAGCAAGGGTAGTTGGCTTATCGACTCAGGAATGTTAGCTCTATGCGCTCATAGCGGCAAAACGCGGTACTACAAAAGCTCTGCCCACAAAAAAATTAGTTCGGTTTCTTTTGGGTACCCCATCGTATATTCTGTCCCCAAAACCTGATGAATTTGCTATTTTCAGAGATCATCTGAAATGTGACTCATACATTCAAGTAATTATATGGAGAAATTCTGAGTTATGTTGAATATTAAAACACTTTAGGAATGGAAATAATATAATAAACAAACACTTACATACAAGGATTTCACTGAAAGGAATTTGATTCATATTGTAGTTACTATAGGATTCTGACGATGGTGTATAACACACAGAGATATTGGGTTTTCGGTCCAGAGACCCAACAGAATAGGTGTTTTTCCCTCACCTGAGGACAGAAACAGATCAAGTTTCCAGGACGATGGATAAAGTCTGAAAACCTAATATCTCTTTGATTCATATTGCAAAATTGGGCTTTAAGTCTGTTATGAAACACGTTCTGATTTTTACTTGCACTGAGAGTGACTCTTAAATTTTTAGCAATGATTTTCAACTGCATCACTTAAATAATATATCATGGTAGGACAAGTCTTATTGATGAAATGGAAAGGATGTGAAATGAAGTGGCTGTGGCACTTTTTTTATATACTGTCTTTACATTTGCCTGGTGAGGAAAATAAAAATTCTCAGTTATGAGAGCTAGTCTTCTGGCTAAGAATAGAATGCAAGCACCTCCATAATGCAAAGCAGGAGTGCTAACTACTTAATTATAATGTTCAGTTTTACATTGAGAGGAAGTGTTTTAATGTATTGTGCTATATGTGCCAAGGAAGAATATGAGATGTGTCTTGCATGCTTTAACTTCATGTATTACATCATTTATAACAAAACATTTGTTGTATTCTCTTTAATTTAGGCTGTATTTATGAAAATATGGTGACCGAAGGGCACCTTGTATTATGAACCTTTACCTTTGCAGAAAAGTAATTCTCATAGTGGAGAGCTTATTCATAATGTCATTCTTATAAGTAGGAACAAAACATGCATGTACATAAGTATCCAAATCTATGAGTATTTAATTTTATTGTTTGATTGTGATTCATATTATCTGTATGATTTATATTTGCAGTTTGATCACGAGTTCCAAGTTAATATATGAACTTCCCAACATAATTAATTATTTTCTTTGTTCATTCACATATCATTCCAAACCAAAAGATTTTTATATTATATTTAAGCATCCTGTTACATTCCACACTTCTATATGTATAATATAAACTCCATCGTAAATGTAACACTTTATTGTAGTTCTTGTCCCCCTCCTTTCTCACTACTTGTTTTGGCTGCAACTGGCCATCATCAGGTGTATTTCACTTCACGTAGCTGTCACACTGCACTCAATATTAACATTTAAACTCCAGATTTCAATTGTTCATTGCTCTGTCATCACCCGATATTCCAGAACTTGCCTTGTCGATTTTTATATTTAAAATCTTTTATTAT
Organism: Cryptotermes secundus; assembly: GCF_002891405.2. NCBI lineage: Eukaryota > Metazoa > Arthropoda > Insecta > Blattodea > Kalotermitidae > Cryptotermes > Cryptotermes secundus. Next base: position 505,701 of record NW_019729906.1, on the reverse strand, counting down.
TCACGCGTCGATTGGTTTAAATTTTTTTTTATTTCCCAATATAGTTTTAATATTTTAAAATTTAAATTTTAAATTTAAATCAACATAACAGAGATACCTGCTCTATGCTTATATGTGCTGCAGCGGCTACCTCTTGCTTTCAGCACAACTCGCATGTTATCTGTAATATACAAATATTCGTGTTACTGTCTTATTTTCTTACATTAACCAAGAAATGAATAAAGAAAGCCACAAGGAAATAATACATATATTAAAAACAGTATTCAAACAAAATTATTTTCAAATCGACCAAGAATACTATAAACAAACAGATGGACTAGCTATGGGAGCCCCAACATCAGCAATAATAGCAGAAGCATATATATAATATATGGAACACACACAAATATATCCTATTCTAGTAAAACAACAAATAGTGGCTTACTTTAGATATGTCAATGACATATTAATAATATATGATGAAAAGATAATGGACATAGAACATACTCTCAAAGAAATTAACGAATTGCAACCAACTATAAAGTTCACCATTGAAAAAGAACAACAAGAATCTATTAATTTTTTAGATATAACAATACATCGTAATGAAGATAGCTTGCAATTTGCAATATATGAGAAACCCACACAGACAGACATCATAATACCTAACAGTTCGTTTCATTTCATTTTTATTATCATTCAACAGTCCATACATACAGGTATTACAACCATTTGGAAAGGGAAATTGTCAGTTTTACATCTAATTCTCGTGCATATCTTTACAGTATACACTGTACCACCCTAATATAAGGGGTTTGTCATCTGAATAATATTATCTAGATCTAGTTGCCATTAATTTCATTGTCTTTACACAAATACAACAAATTAATCAGCTACATATTACATTTACACACTTGATGAATCAAAAGACATAAATTCATCTACAGAATAAAAGAAATGTTTCAACAAAAAAGATTTTAATTCCTTTTTAAATGAGTTAAAATTTTCCGTTTGTTTTATTTGATTGGGGACCTTATTATACAAACTAATTCCCACATTTATNATTTTAGGGTTTCTGTCATGTGAATTCCAAGAAATCTCAATTCTGACTGATATACAATTTCTGTATTATTAAAAACTATTTGTGGTCTTAACGGATCTCTCCGCTGTTTTGAATGAAATGACATCGCAGATGTCTTTTTAGTATTTATTACAAGGTTATTTTTTGAAACCATATTTCTAATTCTTTCATAACATTCATTATTTTATATTGAAGGTCAAGTTCATCTTTTCCAGTAATTAACACATTGGTATCATCTGCATATCAACCCAGCTTTGCTCCTTGAACATTTTCTGTAAGATCATTAATGTGTAGTAAAAATAAGAGTGGCCCCAACACTGATCCCTGTGGTACACCATACTTCACTTTCCTACATGATGAATTATAACTGGTTTTGACACTGCCGTTCATGCCATCCATTTGAGCACAAATTGTCAGGTATTAACTATCTAATAAACAGACTCTACACATACCCAATAACGGAAAGAGAGAAACAGGTAGAAAAGAACACTATTAAAAACATACTACATAACAATGGATACAGCACAAACATAATCAACAGACAAACTCAGACAAAATGAAAACAAAAATCAAACACACACGATGACAAACAACACCAAAAAACAAAGTGGGCCATATTTACATATAGTACAAAAGAAGTACGAAAAATTACGAAACTTTTCAAAGACACACATATAAAAGTAGCATTTCGCACACGGAACACAATTGAAAATATACTTAAACATAAACCACAATTAGATAAATGTAATAATAAACGTGGTATATACCAAATGAAATGTGTAGATTGCCCATTAAAATACATTGGACAGACAGATCGAACATTTAACACCAGATATAAGGAGCATATGCACGATATTAGAAATAATAATAGCAATTCTGAATACTCAAATCACATGCTAAACAAGGGACATACATACGGAACAATAAGAGACAAAATGGAAGTTATAACAACGGGGAAGAAAGGTAGATATTTGAATACACTAGAAAAATACCATATATATAAAATAAGTAAGAAGGTCCTGCACATGAATGACACAAACATAGAAATACACAATCCCATATTTCAAACGATACACGAGATCTATACTGAGTAACGGTACAACCCCCTCCCCCCACTACCCATTCCCCTTCTACACTCAACAACATATAAACACAGCATTCAACACACCAGACAGCAAACATATTAAAGAAAAGCAGTGGCACACACACACAGAGAATCTGCACAAAGCAAGTACACTTAACAGTATAAAATATATAGGAATAACGTAAGAACATAAGACAGCGACACGAATATTTGTGTATTACAGATAACACACAAGTTGTGCTGAAAGCAAGAGGTAGCTGCTGCAGCACATATAAGCATAGAGCAAGTATCTCTGTGATTTTGATTTTAAATATAAATTTAAATTTTAAATTTTAAAATATTAAAACTAAATAGGGAATTAAAAAGAAAAAAGAAAAAAAAAAGAAAGAATTTTAAACCAATCAACGCGTGAATAATAAAGATTTTAAATATGAAAATCGACAAGGCAAGTTCTGGAATATGGGGTGCCGATTGACGACAGAGCAATGAACAATTGAAATCTGGAGTTTAAATGTTAATATTGAGTGCAGTGTGACAGCTACGTGAAGTGAAATACACCTGATGATGGCCAGTTGCGGCCAAAACATGTAGTGTGAAAGAAGGGGGACAAGAACTACAATAAAGTGTTACATTTATGATGGAGTTTATATTATACGTACAAAAGATTTTTGTCATAAGAATTACTTTGGTTTGGATTGTTGAATTATATTCATTTCTTTATTCTTTCACTGCTGATATTGTTTCAGTTTGTATCCTACAATTTTCAATATATATCTGTACACAATTTGCAATTCTGGAACTTTTCCACTTGAATTTAAAACAAGCATAAATTTCAATGAATACATTTATATCCTGTAACTGGGGTAATTTACAGACTCAAAGGTAGAATAATGCCAAAAAGTACATATTTGAAATGATAGAAAATAATAGTTAAATCAGTTTTAATATATTATACTGAGGCAGAGACATGGGGTGATGGGGTAAAAGGAGAACAGAAATGGTAGAAATTAGAATTTTGAAGATTATATACTGTTGAAGAGATTATTACATAAAGGAAGATACAGACAAACCGTAGATACAATGGTTGAAGAGATGTTGCAGAGGATGGCATGGTAATGTAAACATAGTGGTAAAGATAAATAGGAATGAGATGCTGGAAAGAGGCCAGCACAGAAAATAAGTTGCCTGATCTGTAAAGAATAGAAGGAGAAGAAGTTTGTGTAACATAATTGAAGTAACCCTTTCTCTCTGATATCACAGGTTCATTACGATTTTGGCCTGCGGAATATCCTGTCTGTGCTGCGGACTTTAGGGGCTGCCAAGAGAGTTAATTCTAAAGACAGTGAGAGCACAATTGTGATGCGAGTTCTTCGTGATATGAACCTCTCAAAACTCATTGGTATGTAAGCTCAGTCCATGCTGATTTGCAAACAAAGGGAGGGGGCTAAATATCTGCATTTCCCTGACTGAAGGCAAGGCCATATTGCAGCTGGCTGGAAAATACATGAGAGAAGTTCATTTAATGTTATTTTGTTCTTTGGGTCGAATTTTAATGTTAATATTTTTTTTTAATTGCAGATGAGGATGAGCCACTTTTCATGTCACTGGTGTCAGATCTTTTCCCAAATCAGGTGCTGGAGAAAACTGCATATCCTGAGCTAGAAGCAGCCATTGAGCAGCAGGTAGAAGAAGCAGGACTTGTATATCACCCACCTTGGGTGTTGAAATTGATTCAGGTAGGGCTATGAATCATTAAACCATGCACGGGTCCTAATTACTAAACATGGCAGCTCAGCATTTTAAGATGTTGTCTCATTAAGGCTAGCTACAGTTAGATCCCTACATCAGCCTAGGTTAGGATTTCCATATGTTTTCCCAGTTTTATTTGTTATGCTCCTACAAGTATGCAATGGCAGATTTCAGATACCTGAGGGGAGTTTATCTGCGTTGTGAATTAACTGTGGAGCTTTTCCGTGTTACATGGGTCCCTTGTCACCATAGCATGGTGCATCCTCAGGTTGCAGATGGAGGAGAAGGCCTCCAGATATGGAGAACAGCTGTGAATATATAGAATAAGCAGTCATGGACAGCCAACATGTTCATGATAATATTTGTGATGTGGATGGCACAACATTTGGTAAACACCCCCCCCCCCTTCCAGCAGTGATGTAACATCATTGGAGCAACTGCTGCTGCCATGGTAACAGGCCTATCAACACTCCATCCCCCTGCCCTGTGGTGACGTAACAGCACTTCCCACAATGGCGTAACAGGGGACACCGCAGTTACTATGCATCAATAAACAACTCTTGGCAGCGTTCCCCAGCAACGCCTGTAAACACGGGGTTTACGCAACAGTGAAGCGATGTGGGTTTTCCGCTGTCCGACTGAGGCTTTATAAGAGTTACTAGAGAGAAAGTAACGAGTGAGTTGCAGTCTAGTATTTGCCAGAGTGAATGAAAGCAGGAGAAGTTTTGTGAAAATGCAGATGGCAGTAATTGTGAAACTGTGATCTGTGTAATTGTAAGAGCGAATGTGGAATAAATTCGCTATATCCAAAACGGTGTGAAGTTATTTGTCGCGTTACATACCAAACACATGACAATTTGGTGTCAGAAGTGCTTCACAAACTTAAACACGCCTCGATCTAGGAAGAATTATTGAATTCAGAAGTACATCGAGTGTTATCCTGCCAAAAAGAAAATTGAGAAGAAAGATATGCAGTGAAAAATCGAAAGGCTGGTGAAGGCAGAGACTGACAAAATAGCTGACAAGGGAAAAATGAGGGCCAATTCAAAAGCCTGGCGAGAAGAGATGGCAACAGAAAGAAGAGCTATCCGAGCAAGGACGGAAGCCATGCGAAAAAGGACAGATGCCAGCCACAAGGAGGTAGTGGCCAAATTTAAACCCAAAACAAAGGATACCTGAAAAGAGATTATGGCCTGCTGAGAAACAATGGAGGCGCATCTAGAAGAGCTAGAGCCGACCTCAGTGGAAACGATACCTGAGGTGGCAAAACAAGATGAAGTCCCCAATGTAGATGCTGTAATGAAACCGGTCAAAGGACGGAAGAGGAGGTACAGGGGCAAGGAGCAAGCTGCAGGGCAACGCAGAGAGCTGAAGAAACTGACCTGAGGAGACTGTGGATCCCAGATGAATTTGGCTGCCACCTGCAGGAAGGTGTCCCGCCGTGCAACAGTGGCATGATGCAAAAGAAACATCTTCAGGAAATCTACGACCCAAGGAAAGTGTGGACCATGGCATGAATTGGCTGCTGACAGAAATATGACTAGCCATGCAGGTGTGACACAGCACAAGGGAGATTTCATAAGGAAATATTCAACCAGGGTCAATACTGAACAAGAAACCTGGAAAGTAAGAATGAGAATAAATAATATAGGCGGCAGATGGCCGCAATGCCAGAAGAAAAAGGTGCCAACCAAGGACACCATCAGAGGGTGTAGACCAGGACAGCAATTGCACCTAGGAGGGAGAAGAACTCTTAAGAAGACCATCTATGAGATTGTCAGCGTGAAGATCGTGAAGCAAATAGTCAGATCTTCTGTTAGCCTATGACAAGACAAGGATTGAACACTGTGGAGGGGTCGACCCCCTTCGAAATGAAGAAAATGGAATAGCACAGAGGAGGAGCCGGTAATGTAGAAGCACCGGTCTTCCCAATGAGATGAATGAGGAGTGAATGAGCAACGAGTGAACATGAAACGACGGTATCAACAACTGCTGGACCATGGAATTGCTCAAGATGAGCATTTTTAAAAAAGGGGAGCGGAGGTAGGAACCCAAAGATGAACACCAGAGAAGAAAAATAGAACAGGGATGTACCACTAGGCTGTTCGGGACGAACAACCTTTAGAAGGCAGTAATGTGATGTGGATGGTGCAACACTTGGTAAACACCCCCCCTCCAGCAGTGATGTAACATCATTGGAGCAACTGCCGCTGCCACGGTAACAGGCCAGTCAACACTCCGTCTCCCTCCTCCATGGTGACATAACAGCACTTCCCACAGTTACGTAACAGGGGACACCGTGGTTACTATGCAGCAATAAACAACTCTCGGCAGCATTCCCCAACAACGCCTGTAAACACGGGGTTTACGCAACAGTGAAGCGATGTGGGTTTTCCACTGTCTGACTGTGGGTTTATAAGAGTTACTAGAGAGAGAGTAATCAGTGAGTTGCAGTCTAGCATTCGCCGGAGTGAATGGAAGCAGGAGAAGTTTTGTGAAACTGCAAATGGCAGTAATTGTGAAACTGTGATCTGTGTAAATGTAAGAGCAAATGTGGAATAAATTTGCTTTATCCAAGACGGCATGAAGTTATTTGTCACGTTACATACCCAACATGTGACAATATATTACTATGAGTATTTAATATTTTCATGAAGCAAATTATTCATGAGGGTTGTTATAAATGTAGTGATGGGTTATGTGTGATTCTGAATTATGCATAGATGTTTTTCCCTCTGTTACTCTGGATAATCAAGATTGTTTTCTTGTAAGAAAATGGTATAGACACCGACATCAGAAAGAATCACGTTTGTTAACCGTTCAGCATGGTTTGACGTGTATGTTTCGTCAAGGTATTTAAATCGTCTGGGGGGGTTCGACGTCAATGTTTCGTCCAGCTGCACACCTATGTTATAACGCCCATAATAATTGATGGTTTTGCTGTAGATTGTTAGATTTTTCGCTGGCCTGTTGTCAGGAGAACTATATTTAAGAGCGCTAAGTCATCGTTACATATGCCTGTCTTGCAGCAAATTCCTGTTGCTTCTGGTAGAACTTTCCTCCTCCAAGCTGTTATGAAGGGCGTGTTTTCTTTCCTATGAAGTTATAAACAGCAGAGACGTGATATGTGCTGTGTTTATAATATCATATTGCCCTGAGCTGGCCACACTAACACACTCAATTGGAATTCTTAGAAGAGGGATGTCCAAAAATTTATTCTTGCGAGATCGATTGATTTCGCACAGTACATAGCACCCAGTTCTTAGAAAAATGTCACGAATTAAGGCAGAACACTGTGGTCACCCCCTATGACGTAACTGGTGTGTGTGTGTGGGGGGGGGGAAAGAACTCATTCCTTCATGTACTATTGCTCCAGTTGACGCCATTTTATCGTACTGACCTTGGTGGTCGTTTCGAGGGATGACCATGAATATTTTTTTTGAGCCAGCTAAGCTCTGCTTTCGTGCACTACATACCAGCCAGTTCTTAGAATAANGCTCATATTATAAAGCAAGGTTATAAAACCACCTTTTAAGATCATTTTAGTGAAAGTTTCGTGTTCCTATCTCATAGAATTTAAGAACAATGATGAATAAATCATTTTCGAGCAAAATTTAAATGGCCGGCTGAATATATTACCGCCGGAGAGACACGGCAGCGGAATTTAAATCACCGCACGAAAGGCTTAAACAAGTATTTTTTATATATAAAAGACATCATTTGTGAGATCTAGGCATACTTTGGAAGATTTTAGTGGACTGAATCCAACAGACCCAGAATAGGATCCAGTTGTGGACTTTTATGAATACAGTGATGAATCTTAAAGTTCCATAAAATGAAGGCATTTTGTTCACAAGCTGCATAGACATCACAGTTTCAAGGACAATATATTCAGTCTATAGCTAATTAGTGGTTAAGTATGTTAACTGCTTGTTTACATAGTTGTTTCTAAATTATGATCAAATCATGCTATTATGAAGGTGAAAAGTCTTCAAATAGTGTATAATTTTGATTATTTCTTATCTTATCTTTGTAACAAAGAAAACCTTTGATCCAATCAAGATGCAGTAGAGTAACATATACCAAACATAAACTTCTAGATGAAGTGCTCAAGAAAAAAGCACATTTGGATATTCACAACTTTGTTATGTGGAGGTTTTAAGATTCAGAGTTGTTTTGTTTCATGTTTATCATGTCTGCATTGATTAATTTTCGATCTTTATTCCAAGTTTTATTGATTTTTACAGTTGTATGAGACGCAGCGTGTACGTCATGGCATTATGACACTAGGTCCAGCTGGTGCAGGAAAGACAACATGCATACACACATTGATGAAAGCACTTACAGCATGCGGTGATTATCACAGGCAAGTATCATGCAGATTTGTGACAAAGATGATGTAACTTTAGATACATATATTATGATAATATATTTGAAGTATTTTGTTGTACAGCATATGTAGCAGTTTCAGAAGAAGAGTCCAGTGTTGATACCTTTGTTCAGAGGAACTTCATAATCCATAGTATGTACATGTATTTAACTTACAGGGAGATGCGGATGAACCCAAAAGCCATTACTGCATCTCAAATGTTTGGAAGACTTGATGTGGCCACTAATGATTGGACTGATGGTATTTTCTCTGCTCTATGGAGGAAAACTCTCAAAGTGAAGAAAGGTGATGTGCCATCAATATTGCCCTTCCTTTGCCTGCATCTTCCAAGTGGTCTCTCACCTTGAGATTTATCCCACTTATTTATTCATCCTTAACTACAACACCGTGATAATAGTAGGTGTAAGTTATAGGTTTTATGGATAATTTCTCAGTTAGCTGAGTGACTACAAGCTTCTCAAGAAGAAATCTGCTCCATGGAGTTAGTTATAATAATGATTAATTATGAAGCTTCTCAGTTTTGTAGTATTTTTTCAACCAGTTTTGCTTCATCATTCTTAAGTCAAAATATGTTAATGAAAATTTCAAATTTTTGTCATATGAAGAATGGTGCCTAATATTAACAGAACATTTTGAATTATTGAACTGGAAATTTTCATGTGATTTGTTGTAGGAGAACATGTCTGGCTAGTGTTGGATGGGCCTGTGGACAGTATCTGGATAGAAAATCTTAATTCAGTGTTGGATGATAACAAAACTCTGACACTGGCCAATGGTGACAGGCTTTCCATGGCGCCTACCTGCAAGATCATCTTTGAGCCCCATAACATTGACAATGCTTCTCCAGCAACTGTTTCCAGGAATGGCATGGTTATTGCAAAACATTCTCTGTTGTGTTCTATATGCATTATATATTAAAACCTGTTAAATGCAGTTGATACATTTGTCATTCTTGCAGGTATATATGAGTTCATCTGGACTTAATTGGAAGCCAGTGGTTGGTGCTTGGCTTAAGTCAAGAAGCCCTAGAGAAAAGGAAGTTTTTCAGAAACTTTTCAATGACTCCTTTAGTGTCATGTACAGCTGGAGTACACAGAATCTGTGTTTAACTATGAAGGTCTTGCAAGCCAACATTATATGTCAGGTATTCTGTAATTCTTGTCTTTTTTCCTAGAGTCTTGGGTTATTTTGTGACACTGTTTCTGCTACATCAGTTTTTCTTTATCCTGTCTTAATAAGTGTTATTTAAAAATTTGTATAAGAACTGTTCTTTGCATACCTTGTATGTTTCCATCTTGTTAGAGTTTAGATTTTACTGAGCAGTAGAAACTGATCTGACCCACAGTACAATTTCTATAGATTGTTGATATTGTACTAAAAAGCTTATTGGTGAATACATAATCAGTACTGAATTTTATTTCTCTGCTTCACAAAGTATGCTTACAGATTTAACTTTCTGTCTAAAAACAGTTTATTATTTTAAGCTCATTCAAAGATACAAAATCTTAAGAATTTTCTATTATTATTTCAAAAATTTTCTCAATTTTTTCCAACTGCGTCCATAATAGGATTACTTCTGAATCATTCTTACTTATGTTCTGCAGAGTTTCATACAAATCAGAGGTGTCTTCATTTCATTCATTTTTCAGTTCATAATTCACAATGATGGTCATGTTATAGCACTGGATATTGTGCCACTTCCCATCCCCCCACTAAAATTGATAATCCTGCTGCTGCTCATGTATTTTTTGTTCAGTCTACTGTATATCATTTTACAGTCCTCTAATTTTTTTGTTTTTGTTTTGGTAATGGCTACAATATCCATATTATTAATTTTGTAGTAATTCTTCTAATTCTGACTCTCTATGACTGATGCCCATAGCATTCGAGATTCCTATCTCTAATGTTCTAGAAATTCCTAGTATTTTTTATCTTCAGTTTTTATCATGATTTGATTCTCTTTGTCTGTTATGAAATTGCCTTGGAGTATTTGACTAAAAGATAATTTCCTCTGAGTGTATTACTGATGCCTTGCAGAGTAAGACTGATGATGGTGCTGCAAAAGTCAATGACTTTACCATGAAAACGTCAATCTCTAACCATAAATAGTGGTCTTCCATATTTATGACCCTTGGAGAAATGTTGCCTCAGTATTTTGGCTCCCCAGTGTCAGAATCCTCTGCTGGCCCACACATCCTTATTCAGCATACTCAGCCCACCACATCAAATGGTGGGATCTTCCATCTTATCACTTGGTCAAAAGGGTATTTTGGAGGAAGTTGCATCAGCACATCGGTACTATAAGCCAACCTTCTGCACACAGAGGAAAGTAGTCGGACATCTCATTTGCTTTTGTTTAGATGCTGAAACTTCTGGAAGGACTTGTGCCAGTGCAATCAGCCGATTTAGAAGATACTGCAGAAGGGACTGAGAAGGAAGCAGAGCTGGATGAGGAGGGAGGTGAGGATGGTCGACAAAGACCAACTCCAGTGCCTCGTCGGCTGAGTGCTCAACACCTCCATCGACTGTACGTGTTTTCACTGGTTTGGAGCATTGGGGCTTTCCTTGATATTGCCGATCGCAAGAAGTTCAATGATTTCCTTCACGACAAACTAAGCTTTGTGCTTGACTTGCCAGAGACTAACAGGCTACCAGATGCAGTTGTATTCGATTTTGTAGTCAGTCAGCAAGGTGAGGATTTGGTGTTTGCAAATTTTATATACTAGTACCAGCAGTCAATTATGTATTGAATATACACATATTTTGTAAATATAATGGATGGCTGTTACAGATGTATAATGCTTTAAATTGGGTTGGATGCTGTCCTGTTTCTTTTAAATCAGAACCATCTCCTTATTACACTGTCTTGAATTGTGTAGTCATCATTGGCAGCCAATCATGGAGCAGTATGCAAAGAAGCATAAAGTGTCACAGTTAAGTGAGTGGTACACCCCTGTTTCAAATTTTTGAAGTCTTAGATTTAAAATATTGGTCCAGGTAACTTCTGTTGAGACTTATCCAGGTTTTTAAGATTTTTCTCATCACCTTCAGACAAATGCCAGGATATAACCCCAGATTAGGCTACAGTTACTTCCTTCCACAACAATTTCCAATTCATGATCCACTAATCATCATGTCCTTCCATATTGCATGATCTGAACTCCTGAAAGCGTTGTTAAGTAAATAAAGAATAATTAAATAAGTAAAAACAAAACTCCGTTAGACACTCGAAGGAAATGCATAGATATTTTTGAAAGAGAAATATAATACAATTTGAGGAATCATTGACCAGACAGTTTTTCCTTGTTATTGTTTATGCTGAAAGTGTATATTGTTTTAGGTCAATGGGAACATTGGAATACAATGATGGACACATATGTTTATCCAGAGAATAGTACACCTGACTATAGTAGTATTTTGGTGCCCATTGTGGACAATGTAAGGATCAATTACTTGATTAACACAGTTGCAAAGCAGGAACGAGCTGTGTTGTTAATTGGTGAGCAAGGCTCTGGGAAGACTGTCATGATGAAAGCTTACATGAAGAAGGCCAATGCTGAGATTTACATGGGACGCTCCTTTAACTTCTCATCTGCTACCAGCCCCCTCCAGTTCCAGGTATAATGGTTAACAATCTTTGTATGGTTTTCACTGTAATGAAAACAATATTTGATACTTCAGAGAAGAAAAGTATAAAATTTTTAGCTGTAAAAGGAACCCAAAAGAAGTCAATGGAACAAAGGAAACAAATAGATGTATTCAGGGATTACATATATCCTTAAGCGCTCTTAAGTGTAATATTGAAAAGTATACTTATTGATTGTAGCAACAGTAAGCCAAATATGGCTCAGAGTGTTGCAAATAATATAACATTAGATGCAGACTTAATTTAGAACTGACTCAAAGATTCCAAGCCTCCTATCCAATGGCGACCAGGAACCATTTCCTTGGGGGTAAAGTGACCAAGGTGTAAAGCTGACCACTCACCTCCAGCCACTGCCGAGATCAAGAAGGTGTGGATCTATACATCCACTCCCACATATGTCCTCATGGCTTAGTGCTTAATTAATCAAGCACAGGGACAATTTTATCTTTACCTTACCTTATCTCCAAGATTCCGTCTTACTCACTCCAAAAAGAGCGCTTTCTGGAGGCCTGTCTTTTTGTTTTGCAGAAGACTATTGAGAGTTACGTTGAAAAGCGCATGGGAAACACATTTGGACCACAAAGCGGGAGGAAGATGATAGTGTTTATTGATGATGTGAATCTACCTGAGATCAATGAATGGGGAGACCAGGTGACTAATGAAATAGTACGCCAGACTATGGATATGAAGGGGTTCTACAGTCTTGAAAAGCCTGGAGAATTTACAACAATTGTTGACGTCCAATTCATGGCTGCAATGGGACAACCAGGTATATAATATGCAAATACTCAATCTCATGTTATAAAATAGAAGGTAATAGTTAACACATGGAGCCAGTATACACCAGAGATGGGCATATTAACAATATGTGGGTCACATGTGGCCTGTGAAGAAATTCAGTCTGGCCCACAGCATAATTTGGATATAATTTTATTAATTTTTATGTCTAATATATGGCACAAAGCATGTTGAGCCTATTGCAATTACAGGAAAATTGTGATATTTATGTAGATGAAAATTGTGGGTTCGTAGTATTTTTTTTTAATTTCATTTCATTTTTATTATCATTCAACACTCCATACGTACAGGTATTACAACCATTTTTGTAAGGGAAATTGTCAGTTTTACATCTAATTTCATGCATATCTTTACAGTATACACTGTACCACCCTAATATAGGGGGTTTGTCATCTGAATAATATTATCTAGATCTAGTTACCATTAATTTCATTGTCTTTACACAAATACAACAAATTAATCAGCTACATATTACATTTACACACTTGATGAATCAAAAGACATAAATTCATCTACACAATAAAAGGAATGTTTCGGCAAAAAAGATTTTAATTCCCTTTTAAATGAGTTAAAATTTTCCGTTTGTTTAATTTGATTGGGGACCTTATTATACAAACTAATTCCCACATTTATCACACTCCTCTTAAAAAGAGCTGTATTACAGTGCTGTACATGAAAATTTAATTTTCTTCATGTGTTATAATTATGAATGTCTGAATTTATTGCCATAAATTTTACAATTGGACGCATGAAAACTGGGCACTGCAGATTACATTTAATTTGTGAAAGTGCCACTAAGGGCTCAGGATAGTGTGGCTGAATTAATTATTTATAATATTATTATTGTTTTTCTTTTCATATACTAGGTGGTTCAAATATGACCGGGACTGATTTAAAAAAAAAAAAAAAACATAATTGCCAAACACTTACTTGCACATGTCAGTCTTCAACATACTCCCCTCCAGAGTCGACACATTTTTCCCAACTTTCTGGAAGCATCCTGATGCCCCCCCCCCAAAATACTTGTGGTTGGCAGCATATCCACTCTCGAACAGTCTGAATGATGGCATCGTTGTCCACAGACCACATGCCTTGCAAGTCTGATTTGAGCCTTCCAAACAGGTAGAAATCACTTGGGGCCAAATCAGAAGCAGTGGAAGCAGGCAGCAAGCTGAGTGAACCATGCATGGAAAATCTGGCCTAATATAGACCAGTTGGAGCCTGAAATAAACTGTGAGACAGCCAATGGAAGAGTGACCATTTTCTATAACAGGACTCAGAACCAGTGGGAAAAAAGCCTCCCTGGCAGGTGCTTGTGACATGGGTCTCCAAGCAGTTTTGCTATGTACATGGCCCTTTTCAGGGCACGGACTTGCCTCCTGGTCTCTCTTGGCTGTTTCAGTAATGGCTTAGTCTTTCAACCTCCTTAGTTTTTCCACTGCCTCTTGTTCCTCATATTTCTCTTATCCAGTGATAGAGGTTAGCTCTTTCTAAGGGACCCAACAAAGTAGGTGGCTCCTCCTTTACCTGAGTGCAGAAACAGAACCAGTTTCTGAATGTTGTGCTCTCTAGTTTTTAGAGTACTGGGCAATGGACATAGTCCAAAAACCCAGTAATTCTGACTCTTATTCCTCTTATCCCCACATAGCCACTTTCCTGAACTCATATGTGTGACTTCTCTCAAATTCTAACTTTATTTGGCATGCAGCTGGCCCTTTTCAGGTCTCACCCAAAGTGCCATTTCCTTCGTTCCAAATGGCTCTCTGAGTCTCCTTACAAACGATGGTCACTCTCCTGTTGGTTGTCTCACAGTTCATTGTAGGTTTGGGCTGACCTATATTAGGCCACATTTTTCAGAAACAGCTTGCCCACCTTGCTGCCTGCCCTTGGATGACTTACTCTTCAACCCTGAAGATGGAGGAAATATGTTTCTCTGAAGCATCGTGTTTTCTCCATACTACGCAGCGTTACAATCCGGGAGACTTTACTCTTCATAGTTTCCACCATAAGATCCTCCAATCCAGCAGGAAGGTCTAATTTTTCACTGTACAGTGAAAGATATCTATAATGCTTGTCTAGAAATAGCAAAATACAGAGAGACAAATTTAACAGCTCCTCCCCTCTTTACCCTACAGCTTGAGGGAAAGTTGCTGCATTTATCCCTGGTTCCGTCATTGTATTCTCAGCGCTCCCCAGTTGGAGTGTCCAAGCTTAGCTTTAGTAAGAAAGGACTGAATCCCCAAAATAAATATTTAATAGTGGTTAATAACGGTTAATAACAATGACAACCATAAAAAATAAGTAAGACTTAAACCATTACATTCAGATATGCATATGAAACAAATCTATGCCCTTGACCACCTTGGTCAGTCCAGACTGAAGCCCATAAAAAGAATACACACAAGGTAGCCACACAGAGCTGTCTATTTACCCCAAATGTAGAAAATGACCAAACTCACATAACATTGCTTGACAACCCAAATCGCGTTGTTATCCCATTATGTAGCCATACAATAACACTAAATGGGGCAGCAGCAAACCCAAACAAATCACAATATAATACCAGACAGACTCTCATCACAACATTCCCAATTAAAGAAAAGAAAAACTTGCATACCATGGCAGGCTGCACCATGGCTCAAGCAGTTAGTCACTGGCTTCCCACCGCAGCGGCCCGGGTTCGATCCCGGGTCTGGTCAAGTGGGATTTGTGGTGGACAAAGTGGCCCTGGGGCAGGTTTTCTCCAAGTACTTCGGTTTCCCCTGCCAATCTTCATTCCACCAATCACTCCACAATCACCCTCACCTATCATCTGGGGCTGGTACAGTAGGCCAGAAGTGGCCACAGTACAAGGGACTTAGTCCCACCCCACTAGCAATAAAATAAATACATACTGTGGCAACAAGGAGGCCCCTTGTCCTCAATGGCTGGGGTGAAGAATTCAAACATGAGTTAAAAGAATTTAGTGAAATACATTTAGCAACTGCTTCACTCAGCAGATGGCAAGCAAAAGATGGCTGTCTTGAAATTTCAAACTCAAATCATACAAAATGGGGTAATACAAGCCCAACCACGCAATTAAATTAAACCCCAGAAAAACCCTTGTTACAAAAATATATATATTTGGAAGAGATGTAATTTCACTTTTTTCAGGGGGTGGGCGCAATGACATTCCAGAGCGCCTCAAGCGTCAGTTTTGTATTTTCAATTGCACACTTCCTGTTGATGAAGCCATTGATAAGATCTTTCATGTGATTGGGGAGGGTCACTATAATGCTAAACGTGGCTTTAACTCTGAAGTTCGAAACCTCGTTAAGAAGATCATTCCACTCACTCGTCAGCTATGGCATAAAACCCGGGTGAGCATCATATATTGTTCTCATTTTAGTACTAGCAAAAAGTAATATCTCTTTTATTACAAAAATTTTGTAATCAGTCATTAAAATATGACAGGAATATAAAATCGCTTATAGAAGCAGTCTGCATATGTGTGAAAAAAGTGTTAAATCACATAGAGCTTCAAAAAACTTCACTCAATTAAAAAACAGTTAATATTCAAACATTTTCAATTTGTGAACTGGCAAAAGGATAAAATTAGTTACCAAAAGAAGTTTTGATAACAATATTAATTTTTTAACTTAATTATAGCAATGGCATTGTATAGTGCTGTTAGTTTCACTCATACTGGAAAACTCTCTTATAATCTTTTATGTAAAGGCAGATGTTCATCATCTTAACTATCTTCACAAGTTAGGACCTTAGGTCATGACACAAGTGCCTAATGTGTAACAAAGACATGGATTGTATGAAACATTGTGACAAGAATGTCATTTCCAACATCTCTGCATGTTTCTGATTCAGAAGTGTATGTGAATAGGAATACTGTACAATGGTTAAGGGGAATGGAGGAGGAGGAAGTAAAGGAACAGTCTGCTCTCATCCTGCAGTTCCCTAGCATACATAGTATTGAGTATCATTGAGTTGTAATTTTTACGAAAACAGATGCATGACAACAGTGGTAAAGTTCAACTGTGTATAAGTGGAAATTATTCTGAAATTTTATCATAATGAATAAATTAGCAGCAGTGAATCTTATGTAAGAGAAGAAATATAATGTATGAAATAAATAATATATTATTTAAAAACTATGGACATTACTCTGACCCTTGTCACTTATTTTTCTACAGGCATATCTTCTTCCCACTCCAGCAAAGTTCCACTATGTATTCAGTCTGAGAGATCTGTCCCGTATATGGCAAGGCATGGTGGGTACACTGTCCACTGTAATTGAGAATGAAGCTGTCCTCATGATGCTCTGGAAGCATGAGTGCTCTCGGGTTTTTTCTGACAGGTACAAACTGTTATAGTTGTTATCGTCTTTTGTCATAAAATTTATTCAGCATTCCAGAATTGTCTATAAGAACATGTTAAAATAATTGTTTAACTGTTCCAGCACTTTTTATTTATTAAACAAGAGTTCTGAAGAGCAGTTGGTATATTAATTGGTTTCTGACCTTTGAACCTCAGCGGGTTTAAATTGCATTGCAAATAGAATTTCATGAAATTTTTCACATTATTGAAATTAATAAAATAGAACTAGAGAATAGTTAATAACTATTCTTACAAAAAATGCTAGCTCCTACTTATATGAAATTTATATGTAGATATATTCCAATTTACATGGTAGGTGCACCGGCGAAGAAACTGTGTAATGCAGACATGCATAAATTTAAGATGTTACAGCAGATATAATGTTACCCTTATACATTTATAACAAGAAAAAAAGGCAAATGCACTTCTGGGATGATGTTAAAGAACTGTGTTTAATTTGCCTGTGATAATTGTAAATTTTGTAGGCATATGTAAGACTGTAAGTGGGCATTGATGTGGGAGATGTTGGTAGATGCCTTGTATTTAATTCAAGAGCACTTTTTAATGGGCCTTTTAACAGTGCTTTATGGCATCATAATTATTATTCCAAACAATGTGCTTATTGGAAAGAATTCCTGAACCACGTTGTGACACTTTTATTTATGATATATGTTGGTTATTTCCTTGAACATTTCTAGTGATTTGGAATGTCTGCCTTCCCCTGAAGAGCTATTTTGATGCCTGAATTTATACTATGCCTTTACATGAAGTTCACTGCTATATGGCGTTGTGACATAGGAGGTTGGATAAATCTATCAGTAATGCTCAATTATTGTGTATTATTATTATATTAGTGCATTTCCTAATATCGTTTAGTTAATGCAAATGCAAATGCTAAAGTAACTTACACTGGGGGCACTTCTGAAGGGAAGTATTTAGGGTTCAAGATGTGAATAACTGCTTGTCTTACACAGCTATCATTTGCAACATGCAGCAACAAAACACACAGTTGTTGTGATGTTCCCTGCAACAGTAGTATAGTAGAACTTTGGTTACAGTAGTAATTTATGCAATCGGAAAACTGCTGTTGATGCTTGGATTGAATTATGACATGTAGGTTCACATCACTCAAAATGTGATGTTATGGAAATGTAATATACTGTTCCTTGTTGAGCCTGCTATATCACTGTAAGGTATGCAGCTGACAAAGAAGGGATCTTCACCACACTATCAAAGGAATTACCAAAAAGATTATTGGCACTAGCAAATATTAGGGAAACTTAGAGCTTATGCCCATTTTCAAATGGCACAGGTGCAGCAACTGTTCATGGAGAAACTGCCATACTGCCATGCACACCACATGTTCAACTGCTTATACTTGATGGACACTGCTATAAGGATTATTATATATGCATCTCAATATGTATATATTTTTCCATATCAACTGTTCACCTATTTCTTCATCTTTCATGCCCTACCAGAGAATGGCTAACAGTTCCATCTTCCTGGTGCAACAGTTAATGATGTGAAATATGCATGTGTTTAATAAAAGTCTATGTTGAAAATACCTCCCCATGTACAACCTTATAGCTGCTAGACCATTAGTGTGGTCTTCACAGAGATTAATTGCATGTCTGCATTTTTTTTAGTGTTTAACCACAGTGTTTAACATTTTAACCACAGACTCACAAAGCAGCTACAACATTAAAAGAACATAAATTGACTGCATGTACAGTTCACTGGAAATGGATGTCTGATGTCATATGCTGGTGTATGTGGTCATCTCACTATCACTGTAAATATGACAACTGTGTTTTTCTCTTGAGTGGGGGAGGTAGTAGCGATAAAAGAAAAGTAGGCACTCACACATTCCACTTTCAACTCCGTTTTCCTTGCAAAATTGTCCCCAGCATGAATTGTTTTTCTAACCAAGGTTTTATTATCCATCTGTTGCTGGGAATAATTTTGAATGGCTCTGGTTCATTACTAAAGAATTTCCAGGGTCATGTTTATATAAACAATTTTCACTGCTTTAACCTTTAAACGACTAAAGACAACGTATGTCGTCGTTAAAAGAAAGTCCCCTGTACGAATGACGCCATATGGTGTCGCAGAGTCCGCGCGTGGCAACGTAATATAAAATTAAATTTTAAAGTAGAAAATTATGTCCTACTTACACAATTTTTGGCCACCATCTGCATGGAGTGTCTGTCTTCCCGCCTACGTCATCTGCCGGAATGTTGCCTTCGTGTGGAATTCTCAAAAAAATCCGGAAATGCAGAGTCCGATTTCGCAATTCACGTACTTTGTCCGTTCGATCTTTCGTTTCCCACGCGAAAAGCACACACGACACCTCAATTGCGAAGTGCAGGACGTCGGCCAGTGATGTGGTTTG
>NW_019729906.1:437754-485783 GCF_002891405.2 Cryptotermes secundus | reverse complement strand
AACAAAAAGAAGGCTTCAACTCTACAAGTACAGTACACGTATTGTTCAGAAGAACTCTATATGCAACAACACGTGACTTTATATCACTCTTCCACTGTCCATATTCTAGTAGTGGCCAAAGATAAGCTCTAGACTCAACATCCGGTGTTACCGAGAGTTGCACAAGTGTCGTCATCAGCAACATCCAAACAGGGGTGTCCAGAACGTATGAATTCTTGCACAGAAACAAGAAACTGCGAAAATTCTACTTTGGTGTCAGTGCAAAAATTTTAACATGTTTTATACAATCTGTAAATTACAATATCTGATTCTATATTCTTTCGAGAAAAAAACAGCGTTTATTTCGTTCGATTATCACAGAAATAGCAGAAATAGGAGCAAAATTAGTAAGTGACTACAATTTTAACGAATCTCAAATAGCGGACCTTTAAAGAAATCCGTACCGCTAACACAACCTAAGTTTAAAGGGCCGTAGGATAAAGGTTAAGCCCCAACACTCATCCTTAAATTGAGTGCAGTTTTTTCAGGTACATCTTGTATAAAATTTTATATAGGTCCTTGAGTAAAACAGAACTTGAAAGGAACTAAATTAAGTGGAATTTATATTTTATAATTCACACAAAGCTAAAATGTTGTACACCTTACACAAAGTTTCATCATAATTTGTCAAAGGACTTATAAGATAGATGTTATAGTTCAGTAAGGCCCTTAAGTAAAGATCTTTGAAAAGTAATCAAAGTGTACTTACATGTTGGCCTTTTGTTAATTTTTCTATCTTCCGTTTTACAGTAAATGACACAAAATATTCTGTTTTAAAAATAAATTGTTATTGTGACTTGATTCATTATACTTATATTCTGTATGTTCTTTTTTAGGTTCACACTTATGTCAGACAAAGAATGGTTCGATAAAGAGTTACTCAATGTGGTAACTGAGATTTTGGGTCCAGAGTACTGCAAAATGGCAGAGCCAAACCATGTATTTGTTGATTTCATGAGGTACTGTCACATTTCACATTTGTAATGTGAAATCATGTTAAATACTCTCATGTGAATCATCTATGTGTACATTCCTTATTTATGCAGGGAATTAAAACTTAATATCTGTCTTTATCTTATGACATTTAAAGTCCTCATTGTGCTGAATACTGAGACTGCAGTCTTTTGGGATATACAGACCACATGATGTCACATCCCAGAAAACTGCAGTTCTGCCTGCATGTTTTAGTGTGCCTTTGGACCGTGCCATTGCTCAAGCGGTTAGTCGCTAGCTTCCCACCGCAGCAGCCCAGGTTCGATCCCAGGTCTGTCTAGTCAAGTGGGATTTGTGGTGGACAAAGTGGCACTGGGGCAGGTTTTCTCTGAGTACTTCGGTTTCCCCTGCCAATCTTCATTCCACCAATTGCTCCACAATCACCCTCACCTATCATCTGGGGCTGGTACAATAGCCCATAAGTGGCCACAGTACAAGGGACTTAGTCCCACCCCACTAGCAATAACAAAAAATAGTGTGCCCTTTCCTAATATATATTAACTTTCAAATGGACCTTTATTAAATGTGGTATGATGTTTATACCAAAAATAGAGGTTAAAAGATAGGATGCAAATGTACAATATCTCCTGTGTTAATGCCATCCACATTTGTATGTGCTAACATCATCACAATTGAGTATCTGGTGACAAGCCATAACATTATTACAGTTACATCTATTTATTTATTTACTTCATATCCATGGAGCATTATACATGATAGAGGACAAGTCAAATACTTTACAATACAATAAATAAGAATAGTAATAATAAAATAATAATAATGTAATAATATGATGATATAATCATATACTAAGATAATAATAAAATGATGATTCTAATAATAGAACTGATATAATCATCTAACACATGACACCCCTGTATGCCTCAAGACCCAATCCTTCTATCCTGGCACAAAATACCCTGGTATCCTCAATCTCGTTCCTGTAAGAAAAAAATTACAGAACAGGGCAGTAGGCATTCCTATAACATGCACTAATATTAAAATCTACAAGTTAATTATTCTTAAAATATATGTTTACAAGTGATTAGGACTAGGATTTGTCTCCAAACGAGAGAAACTCGTCTATACTATAGAAACAGTGATCAAGGAGGAATGTCTTCAAAGTCTAAACTTGTATAGTACTGGTATCTCTTTAATATATCGTGGCAACTGATTTAACATACGAAGTCCAATATTATTGAAATTTTTTTGTATAGACTCATATTACATGGCACTATGAACAAGTCATTTTTTCTCCTTGTATTGTGCAAGTGTATTCCTGAATTGGTTATGAAAACATTCAAATTGGTTTTTATGTAAACTAGAATTTCATATATATACAGACATGGTAAAGGAAATATATGTAACAATTTAAAATGTTGTTTACAACTAATAGTTTTTGGGATTTGTATCATAGCTCTAACAGCTCTCTTCTGCAAGCTAAAGATCAATTTTTCATTTCCTGAATTGCCCCAAAATATCAATCCATATAATAACAAGAATTGAAAATAAGCGTAACACAAGGTGCAAACAGTCTCTAACACTGATACTCTTTTGACTACTCATAAGGCAAAACATATTTTACATAATTGATTTGCTAGTTGTTGAGTATGTGCAGACCACCTTAGATTCTTATCCAGCCAAACTCCCAAAAATTTTGTATGTTCTGTATAATTGATGATCATACAGCTTTACTGATGGGCATTCGACTTGCACTTTTTGAGGTTGATGAAAGGATATTGCTATTGTTTTTTTCTTTATTAATAATTAATCTATTCCTTTCAAACCACTCTGTGAGTGCATTTATTGTTTTATTTATTTTCCTTTGGACATCATTAGCACTATTTCCTGCTATAAGGATTCTAGTATTGTCAGCAAAAAACGCTGGTCTTCCATGTTTAATGCCGGCTTCTAGATAATTGATATATAGCAAAAACAACACTAATCCGAGAACAGAACCTTGTGGGTCTCCATGTCTTATGGATCTCTTTCGCAATAGACAGCTAGTGATTTCATTAGTTTCTTTACATCTATATGTAATTTCCACTTTTTGTTCCCTGTTTTCTACATATGATTAAAACCATTTTAGTGCAACCCCTCTTGTCACCTTCCTTAGCAATATATCATAATCGACTAAGTCAAATGACTTTGGCAGATACAGAAATATCCCTATGCTTATTTGCCTCTCATCCAATGATTTGTAGACCCTTTCTATAAACTCTGCAGTTGCAGTATTTGTTGATTTCCCTTTACAGAAACCATGCTGTTTATTGTTAATTATGCTGTGATTATTCAAAAATGATAAAAGTCTTTTATGTATGATTTTTCAGTTATTTCTAGTGCTTTATCTGTTAGTAGTACATCCCTATTTAGCTTTTTATTATTTAGACTTTGCACGTTTTGATAGAATTTCTGAATGTTTGCATTGACTTTATTATTGTAACGTGTTATGTTACCGAAGACGCCGTAGAGATGGTTAATTGGTTTATTTAACAATCTACAAATAACGGCTACAATTAATTATCACAATATTATGGGTTTCCACACTTTACAAACCCTACAACAAAATCTCTTAACACGATCTTCACTTGTCTTCACGTACTAATAACGCGGGAGCTATACAAGTCTCCCTGAATTACACACTCCAGATATAACTGGTTATCACTGGTTATGACACACGCGTCTGTAGCTCGTAACTTGCGAACTGAGAACTCGTTGGTAACGAACTGACTGGCTGACTTTACGACCCGACTCGGCGACTGTTACAGTACAACTAACTCGCAGCCACTGTGCAGCTCACTTATATAGCTGCAGTGCTTGCTTGTTGCGTAATGAGTGCCACGTCATCCTGTTACGTCACCGCTGTTGACTCGCATTGCATAGAGGTTGCGGGGGCTCGGCTCTCTTCGGCTCTGCTCGTGACGTCACCGCGCATTGCGCGTTGCATAGCTGCCAGGATGCGGGGTGATTACTCGCCTATTACGCGAGCGTTACGTTACCGCTAAGTGCAGCTGGGGAGGTAGGGGTCAACATGTCACATTATTATTATTCTTGAGGATACCAGCACTATGCTTATCTACAAAAAATCTTTACTTAGCTTTACTGGGGGCCTCCTTTGTCTGTTTGACATACAAACTTCCTGTTGTTGATCTCTTTTAAATAGCACCGCACAGTTAAGGGATGGGTCTGCTGAAGTTTCTTCTGCTTCATTCCCCTGGGTTTCTGCAGCCTCCTCATGTATAGTAAAGGAAATCGTGCTTTTTAAGTTTTGAATTTGATTTTCTGTGTGACATTTTGCCAGTTATTAACCAGTGCAGTTGAGTCAGCAGCAACATGCATTATCCAAGCAATGAGTGAGGGACACTTAAATTGTACCTTCTTGTAGCAGTTATGAGGCATTCTTTAGATGTAAGTAATTTGGATATCATTTACTGTATTGTTGTATATTACAATTTGTTTGTATGACAGAATCTCTGTTAATGGGCACAACGAAGTCCATAGTACAGCCAGGTGACAGCAGTTATGTCTAAAATATGTGGCAGTATCTTTTTCTTACCAATATTTTTGTCACAGAAAAACAAAAATGTGTCACCCCTATAAAATGCAGACTTTCTTTTAATTTTTCAAAAAAATAATTATTACAACTAGACATTATAGTGTATAGAAACATTATGAGCAAAGATAAAAGGTAAAGTTGTCCCTGTGCTTAACTAATTAAGCACCATCTTTTATAGTCTTTTTTTTCCGTCTATATAAAATACAACATCTAGATACACAAAGATAGTATAACCAAACATTAAAAACAAATTATATTAATAACATGTGTTGTACATTTCAGGGAAACAGCTGCGTTTCAAAAAAGATCAAAAAGATAATAAGGAATGTTGACGATGTATCTTGGGAATACTATATTATTAGCGTACAGTGAATTATAATCCCTAAATAAGTGTTCCCTGAAGATGGCCTTGTAAGGCCGAAACATGTAACAGCATAACAACATAGGTATATATATTTTAATATTGTAATAATTTTAATAACAGTTTATACATTTAACGATCATTGAATGAATTAATATGAATTAATGTTATTAATTTGTTGCATTATAGACGGAAAAGAAAGAGACTATAAAAGATACATCAGTGTAATAGGATGCTGAAATGTCATATTAATTAAGCACTATGCCATGAAGTTGTAAGGGGAGTGGATTTATAGATCCATGCACTTTTGACCTCAGCACTAGTTGGAAGTGAGTTATGAGTATGTCTTAAATTTAAATTATTCTTGGATGTCACAAAATACCAACATATTTGTGGCCTAGTCATCAAGATTATATCTTCAAGCTTTCAAATAATTAAGTCTTCACCAGCAACAATACTATATGAAGATATTTCACTAACTTATATTATTTTTATTTTAAAAGTGGTTGGGTTCAGTGACAGATTCATTCATTCATTTCCTTTATTTTCCATATATCCATACAGGCAAAAATCCTAGGATGTGGAAATAGTCCATTTGATTATAGATGTATACATGTAATAGATTACATAAGTCACACAACTAAAAGAACACACACCAGTTAACTAACATAGGTAATATAAAAAAACAAAACAAGAGCTTATTACAATTGTAACTAAACATAATTTAAAAAGTGCATTACTATAAAAACTTAAAATTAATATAATTTTCCCATAAATCAAAATACATTGATACAGGACTCGTCATATACATACATACACATCCTCCACTTTCCATAAACATCCATACAGGGAACAAACCCAGGANACATAAGTCACAAGTAACCACAATACAACTCCTCACATCTCCCTTACCAACTATATTAAAATGTGGTGTTAAGCATTCAAATTTATGTGCCTTTGTAATTAAAATACTCATTTAATGCATAAAAAGAGTTAGCATGTAAAAATCTTTTTAGGGAACGTTCAAAGGATTTCTGGTTATTAGATAATTGTTTCAGCTCTTTAGGCAGATGATTGTAGATTTTTATACCAGAATAATATGGACCCTTTTGAACTTTAGTAAGAGAAGTACTCGAGGGAAATAGGTTAACATTTTGTCTGGTACCAATGTTATGAACCTCCATATTCCTTGTGAACAAATGTATTGTAGCGTGTTTGGTGTGTCACGCTACAAATAAGTTCACGCCATCGTTTGGCATAGCGAGTTTATTCCTTCGCTCGTTTACACACACTTTACAATCATTCCCGTCTGCAGTGTCACAATCACTGCTTACAATAACTCGGCGATGCTGGACTGTCTCTTCTGGCGGTTATCCCAAGACTGACTTCCCAGATGGCTCGATCACGACTGGCCTCTTAGCTGGCCCGATGAAGACTGAAGACTTCTC
Source organism: Cryptotermes secundus (assembly GCF_002891405.2). Classification (NCBI taxonomy): domain Eukaryota; kingdom Metazoa; phylum Arthropoda; class Insecta; order Blattodea; family Kalotermitidae; genus Cryptotermes; species Cryptotermes secundus. The sequence continues at coordinate 479,386 of NW_019729906.1, read as the reverse complement.
GTCGAAACTGGGCTTTTTTATAAACTTAGCCGCTGTTAGACAACGAACCCTTTGTTATAACCATGGAGACTCCTGTTAGAACTACAATGGAGCAATTGTTGTCTCCTCTGTAACGGTCTATTCTAGCGTTTCCATAGCAGTGACTCTTCTGGATTGCAAACATGTTACAGTATGTTATTTATAGTGTGTTGCATTAAGGAATATATGTATTGTGAACACAAAGGCAGAATTTTCATTTCCTTGAAAGAGTCTCTACATGAATCTCTTTTCTTTAATCCCATCATAATCCTTATAATTTTCTTTTGGATCATAAAAAGTTTCGTCATGTATGAAGAATTGCCCCAGAAGATAATTCCATATGTCATCACAGAATGTATATAAGCAAAATAAATCATTCTTAAGCTACTTAATGATATCATAGGCTTAACTGATCTCATGAGAAAGCAAGACGAACTCAATTTTGTAACCAGGTAATCAATATGATACTTCCAACACAGCCTATTATCAATATTTAGGCCTAAAAATTTAATACACTCTAAGTTAGTTGGTAAATTTTGATCAATATTATTATGCATATTATGATCCTCATAGTTCATTAAAGTGAAATGGAGAGTGTGGGTTTTATGAATATTTAATTTTAGCAGATTGGTTCTGAACCATGTATTAATATTGTAAAATAATGCATAAATAATTCTTTCTAAAAATATTTACATTTCTCTATGGCTTCATGATTATCCCACAATCAAGTATCATGTTTCTGGACTTTCTTGTGTTATGTGTATGTAGGACAGTATATGAAGCAAGTGAATGTAGGCATTTTACATATGTATGAACATACAATTATAATACAGTTATATTTATTATATCTCCTGCCACTAGAAAGAAATGTTCTCTTAATGACTCACAACACCTGCGTTATCCCAAAAAACAGGGATGCCCCAGAGCCCACAGGAGAAGAGGGAGAAGATGCTGATATGGAGCTGCCCAAAGTATATGAGCCAGTTCCAGACTGGAATGAATTGAGGGAGCGGATGGAAATGTTTCTCTCACAGTTCAATGAGATGGTTCGGGGAGCTGGGATGGACCTTGTCTTCTTCCCAGATGCCATGCTGCATCTTGTGAAGGTCAGAATAAATTATACATTTTTATTTATATGTTAACATAACAATTCTTTCTTAACTACATAAGTTGCTTTATATACGATGGGGTACCCAACATAAACCGAACTAATTTTTTTGTGGGCAGAGCTTTTGTAGTACCGCGTTTTGCCACTATGAGCGCATAGAGCTAACATTCCTGAGTCGATAAGCCGACCACCGTTGCTTCAGAAGGTAAGGACTAGTTTCGGCAGAGTTTATAGTGACAACTGTTTTGTGTGATCGTCGTTTTTGCAATGGCTGATTTTCTTGAACAGCGTGCAGCGGTGAAATTCTGCTTTTTGCTAGGGAAAAGTGGAACAGAAACTCTTGAAATGTTAAAAACGGCGTACAAGGACGATGCTATGGGGAAAACTCAAGTGTTTGAGTGGTTTTTCCATTTCAAAAATGGTGAAATGTCAATTGATGACAAACCTCGTTCTGGTCGTCCTTCCAAGGCTCAAACACATGAAAATGTTGAAAAAATTCGTGAAATCATCAAGGAAGATCGACGATGGACCATTATGCAACAGTTTGTGGCGGAAGTGGCCAGATTTGTGGCAGTCGGGTGACTGGTTTTTCCATCATGACAATGCCCCTGCTCACACAGCCCTGTCTGTACCACAATTCTTGACCAAAAATGGTATGACCCCTGTTCTTCACCCTCCATACTCACCCGACCTTGCCCCGTGCGACTGTTTTTTGTTTCCTCGAATGAAAAGAGACATGAAAGGAAAAAACGACGGAGGCGCTGTCAAGCATCTCAAAAGATGAATTTAGACAATGTTTTGAAAAATGGAATAAAAGACTAGACAAGTGTATTAGTGTAAGTGGAAAGTACTTTGAAGGGGATTGAAAGTTTGTGCTTAAAATTTGAATAAATAAGTTTAAAAAAATAAGTTCATTTTCTTTTGGGTACCCCCTCGTACTTGACTATGCACTGAAACTTTTTATTAAATTGTTGTTAAAATACATGAGCTGCCAAGTTTCATTCACAAATAAAAAGATTATAAGATTCATATTTGATTAAATTATTTCTAGAAACATAGATGATTATTAACTGTGATATACCTTAAAACTTGCGTGTTTCCAAAGCAGTAAAAATGGATTTTTGGTATTATTAAATTTATATTCATGGAATGAGTAGTGATCAACTGATGTACTTTTTGCAGTAACGTACCATCTATTGATGTGATTTTGTGTCCTAGCTTTCATTCAAAGAAGTGAAACAGAAGTTTTGGGAGTATTCACTTATGGATATCCCTTGTTTTGGTACACTAGGGTACAACTCTGAGATGTTCCTTTGTTTCTAAATGCATGGTTTGTGATAATTGTTGAGATTTTATTTAAGATACAGTATGCAATAGTAGTGGCATACTGAACTGTTATCCATACATGATACAGTTTGTGTTTTAAAAAGTCTTCTCTTAAAATATTTACTGTGTATAACATGTGTTGTAGGCACCAGTGACTCGTGTAGCTTCATAGTTTTGGTGACTTTTGTGAGTGGCCTGGAAATCCTGGACTTTGTTCAGAATCATGTTTTTGCCAGTTTTGTCATTGATATCAATATTTTGCATTGTGACTACAATTTTCAATGTCAGTTTGAAGGAAATTTTTATTCTAATAATAGACATTATGCAAAAAGGAAGCAACTACAACAATTAATGATTACTTTATCTCCATGGTGTTATATATTTTTTTTTTTCAAAAAATGAAAACCAGTTGCAATATTGTAATATGATATAATATATGACACAAACTCCATCCTAAGTGAGCTACATGAGAGTATACACCTGATGATGGCCATTTATGACTGAAACATGTAATGTAGAAGAAAGGAAGACGAAAGAACTACAATAAATTGTTACACTTAGGACGGAGTTTGTGTCATATATTATATGGGTGTAGAGTGTAACAGGATGCTTAAATATAATATTGTAATATGAATCACCATTGCCATTGATGCTCATGGACAATTTTGAAAGTTCCTTTGAGAGGAATTAGAATAGAGTGTAGAACTACTGTCTGGTGTGTTGTATCTCACTTAAACTCCTAAGCAAATTATGTACACTGTGAAATGGCAGCTAATGTCTTGTGGAGCTTACAGTAACTCTGCCCATTAAATAGCATTATGATAAATGATATGATTATGTGGATTCACAGTATACAAGTTCCTCTGTTCTCACTAACTGTATATGATACCAGTTCTAAATTAATAGTAATCAAGCATACTGAATAAACTAAGAATTACGCTAAGGTAAAGGTGAAGTTGTCCCTGTACTTAACTAACGAAGCAATATGCCATGAAGATGTATAAGGGAATGGATGTATAGATCCACATATTCTTGGCCTTGGTACTAGTTGGAGGTCAGTGGGTAGCTTCATGGCCTGACTGCTTTGTCCCCAGGAAAATAGCCACCAGTATCCATTGGATAGAAGGCTGGGTGGCCCCTAGAACCGTTCTGGAGGACATGGAGAGGAGAAAAATCATGATCCTACTGGGACTTGAACTCTGACCCCTCAGTCATCCAGCCCATAGCCAGTTGCTATACTGGCTGTGCTATCCCGTCATTAAGGAAATGAACTATATCTGACAGGAAGGGGTAGGAGGAGGAGTAGAATTAAAAGGGATAGAATATTTTTCAAGGTTTATATTCGCTTTTATTATTATTTCAAGTGACGTAACTTAATTTGATGAAAGCCTGTTTAAGAACCTCTGAATTTTCACTTTTCACATTTAAAATTGCTAAATATATATTGCTTGCAGATATCCCGAGTGATTCGCCATCCAAGAGGAAATGTAATGTTAGTAGGTGTTGGGGGCTCTGGAAAACAGTCCCTCACCAAGTTGTCGTCTTTCATTGCTGGCTACAAGACATTCCAGATTACTCTGACACGGTAGTGAATAAACTAAGTACAAATTGAAGCTTTGGATGTAATGCTGATAGAAGACAAGTGGATCTTATTCTGTCTTCCAAATTGCACTTGTTTATTATTAAAATTATAATGAATATAAAACTAGTGCTATGAGAGGAGCATACATTCATATTAACACAGAGGCACAAGATGGAGACTATACTGTGCAACATACAGAATTATCTGTTTGGGTACGAATAGAAGTAAAACATGAAAGCAAAGAAATAAATGGTACATTGCTCATCTGTTGCATATATTTTATTAAAACATGGACTTGGTTATGTGATATTTCACAAGTGTGGCTTGTGATTCTTAGGAATTCTAAAGATGGCGCCAAATGCATCACATGTAGCACAGTGTGACCTGTGCTGCATGAAATTTGAGTGTTTGACACTGTTTCAATATGAGTTTTGCAATGTATGTAATGTGCAGAAAGTTCCCAAGTATGATTACATAAGGAAATGTTTGCAATAAACATCACTGGATGTATGCATCAGCTCTTTGGGCTGCAAGGATTGTGAGTCCCTGGGAGAGCCCGAAGAGGCTGTCCCTGGAGGTTAACATACCATATACAGGGTCCGGCAAATCGACCTCCCGTATTTCAAAAGGCAGTTACAAACAAACAAAGAAAGATACAGAAAAAATACTTTTATTTGTGATCAACAAATACGATGCTATTTTACATTACTTGGTTTTAAAAATTATTTCTGGTAAATGGCGTCCTCCATTGTTCACACATTGACAAAGCCTTTCCCGGAAGTTGTCCATAGTTCTTCGTGTCCTTTCCGGTGGAATGGCAGCCACTGCCTGGGTGGTTGCTTCCTTAAGTGCTTGCAGGGTTGTGGGGCGATGTTTGTACACTTGCGCCTTTAGGTGTCCCCAAAGAAAATAATCACAAGTTGATAAATCGGGTGACCTTGGGGGCCAGGCGATGTCTCCTCACAAAGAGAGAAGACGTCCAGGAAACAACTCTCTCAGAATTTCTAAAGAACGCCGCGAAGTGTGAGCTGTGGCTCCGTCTTGTTAGAACCAGGCTTGTCCCTCTTCATGGTCAGAGGAAGGTTTCGATCATGTGACAGTAGCAATTCGAAGTAACCGTTACCGTTAGCCCATTTTCCTCGAAAAAATAAGGACCCCACACACCAAATTCAGCAACGGCGCACCAAACTGTCACACGAGGGCTGTGAAGTGGTCGTTGGTGAAGTTCCTGAGGGTTTTCTGCTGACCAGTAGCGGAAATTTTGTTTATTTACAGTACCTGACAAGTGGAAGTGGGCCTCATCAGATGAAATCAAAACAGCGCCAGAGGGAATGTTCTGAAGAATGTCCTCACATGCAGCTTTGCGAGTTTCAAAATCTCTCTCACTTAATTCTTGGGTAACCATCATTTTGTATGGGTGCATGTGTAGATTTCTGTGCAGGATTCTTCTTACACTCCTATCAGACAATCCCAGGGCAGCTGCATGTTTAAGTGCTGAACGCTTTGGAGATTGCTGGATGGACGCTCTCACACACGCCACATTTTCCGGCGTTGTTACGGTCCGAGGTCGGCCAGGCGATTTCTTTTTCAGTGCAGAACCTGTTGCTCTAAAGTTTGATACCCAAACGTGAATAGTTTTTCTATCCGGAACAGGATCATGTCGGCCAAGTTCGAACCGAATGCGAAATGCTTGCTGAGTAGTAATCACCGATTCACCATTATGAATATACTCTTCCACAACAAACGCACGATGCTCACCATGCCACGCCATTGCAACTACTGCAAATGGCACATACCGCTATCGATCGATACCCCCTCCGCCGCCGTATCCCCACCACAACTCACACAGCACCATCTCGAAATACGGGAGGTCAATTTGCCGGACCCTGTGCAATGTGTAAATGCATTGTCCAGTAGTACTTGAGAATTTTCCCATAATAGCTATAGTGAATCCAAACTTTATGTAAACAGGACTGTGATGCAAATCGACTACCTCTGTGGTATAGCGGTCAGCTTTCTTGGCTACAGATCCAATGGTCCAGGTTCGATTCCAGGCGCTGTAAGATTTTTAAGGCCGCGCCTTAGCTCAAGTGGTGAGTTGCTGGCTTCCCACCGCAGCAGCCCGGGTTCGATCCCGGGTCTGGTCAAGTGGGATTTGTGGTGGACAAAGTGGCACTGGGGCAGGTTTTCTCTGAGTACTTCGGTTTCCCCTGCCAATCTTCAGTCCACCAATTGCTCCACAATCACCCTCACCTATCATCTGGGGCTGGTACAATAGGCCAGAAGTGGCCACAGTACAAGGGACTTAGTCCGACACCACCAGCAATAAAAAAAAAATATGCAAATTATAACAGAGGTGCTGTAAGATATGTGGGGAAAAAACGACCTCCTCTAATATCTGTCCTGTCCACAGGGAAACTTACATTGAGAGATAAGTTTCCTATCTTTGTAGGTTATATTTGCCAGATGCTGAGCAGTAAGGGTTAACATTTCATATTTCACATTTACTTGAATCCATTTCCAAATTGACCTCCCTATACATTACATATCACATGATGAAATACGTACAAAAGTATGACATTCATAATACCCGTGTAATAATACCACAAAGACAACCAAATGCAAAAACATCAGATCTTTCAACCACATACAGATCCTGTTCTCAAGAGAATTATGTTGCTACATTTATGCTTTTTACACTGCAATACTAGTAGACTATAGTGGCAGCATCATTTTTTACTGCAAATAAATTTCACAGTGGCAAAACAATGTGACATGGCTTCCTGTTGAATATGCATAGTTTCTGTAGTCACTTAGTCATGTGTCTACTGACTTCAGAAAATATGCAGGCAGAATATTTTGATGTTCATGGTACTACTGCAGTAAATCCAACATAAATATTTTTCATTTACAATAATATGAGTAAAAGGAAATTGCCCTGTAAGGTTTTGTACTGGAGCAAAACATCATTTAATTTGTTTAATTATGTATAATGAATGAAGTTCATATATATATATATAGGGTGTAAATAAATATATGTTACAACGCTCTGTGGTAGATAGATGGGTTCAATCTGATCGTATTTTGTTAGTACACCCATGTTCGGAAACACTTTTTTTACGCGCTAGGGCCTCTGTAATATGAAGGAGGACACCTTTACCTCTTACGTCTGTGGCTTACTGGTGACATTTACCTAACATTTCTCCAAGAGACTTAACCGAGCTGTAGGAAGTGGTGCCTTTGGAAGTCCATCAAGAAATGTGGTTCCAGCATGATGGTGCCCTGGCACACAGTTGTCCGTGAGTATTTGGATGAAACCTTTGGCAACAGATGGATTGGATGTGGAGGTCCAAGAACCTGGCCCCCTCTTTCCCCTGACTTGACTCTTTATGGGAGGCTACATGCAAAGCTACGAGACTTCATTGGAGACACAACATGATCTTGTGGCAAGAATTACAGTAGCAGCTGGAACCATCCAGGAAATACTGGGGATATTTCAAAGAGTTCATCATAACATGGCCAGGTGGTGTAGAATATGCAGTGAAGTCAATGGCCGCCATTTTGAGTAACTTTTACAATGTAAAACAACAGTAACATCCACTAAAGCGTATGCATCCTCTTGGAAAATTTTGTGGCCCTTAGTGCCAGGAGGAAGCATTTCCAGACATTGATGTATTAACAAAATATGACCAGATTGAACCCGTCTATCTACCACAGAGCGCTGTAACTTATATTTATTTACACTCTGTATATATATATATATTGAATTATGGTTTATCTGTAAATATAATGAACTGTATTTAGTAAATTGATGTTGTTCAAGAATAAAGTTCTAAGGAAAATATTTAGGCTTAAGAGAGATTAAAAGACAAAGAAATGAAGAAAGTTACATAATTAAGATCATCACAATTTGTACTTTTTGCTTAATATTGTTAGTGTAATTAAGTGAAGTAAGATGAAGCAAGTAGGATACCGATGTGCTTTTATGTTGGAAACAAGAATTGTATATATGATTTTAGTTGAAAATCTTAAGGAAGAGACTCCATACAACAAATACCATTGCTATATATTCAAAGTACTTGTACAATTTTTTGTCTGTATTGTTCAGCATTTCACTCATGTCGTTAAGTTTACACAATCTGTCATAAAAAAAAAAGGTAAGACCCTGTAACAGGCCTTGGAGGCCCATAGGGTTCAGAGACATTGAGGCTCTCACATTTTCTAGACAGTCGGCTCACAAATGGCCATGAGATTGTCAACTTTACACACCGGCTGCCCTTTACCACCAGGAAGGTTCCTGGTACTCATTTCTGTTAAAGGCTGAGTCGACCCCAGGACCACAGTGCTCCAGGGAGAGTTTGGTCAATTTAAAAATTCAGTGACCTCATTGGGAATCGAACCAACTGACCTTCTGACTTAATTTTGTTCCTTTTGTCAGTCACATTTCTTCACAAGACTGTGTTCTGCTGGGTTATGACATAATTTAATCTGGTAAGTTTTACCATAGTTCCCTGAAGATGGAGGTAACTTATTCCTCTGCAATTTTCATAATCGCCTTCCACAGACTTCATGTCAGCCCAGAATACTACAATGTAAATTTTCACCATGGTGAAAATATCAGACTTCATCGCTTCTGTCTGTGAACTGTAAGAAATGAAGGATATGTAGGAACCTGTCTGGCCTGTGTTATGTTGCTGCAGAAGGGAGTATAGAATTTCACATTGAACAACATATGTAACTAGAAGTTAGAGATAAAATTGTCCCTGTGCTTGATTAAGCACCATGCCATGAGGACATATGGGAGAGTCAAAGTATAGCTTCACACATTCTTAACTTTGGCACTAGATGGAGTTGAGTAATCTGCTTCACATTTCAGTCTCTTTGCCTTCAGAAGAATGGGTGGGCACCACATCTGATACAGATGCAATAGCAAAGAGAAAGAGAGGTGGGAAGATAATTTTGAAATGGATTCTCAAGAAATGTGGTATAAAGCTGTTAGCTGGATTCAGCTGGCTCAGGATAGGATTTGGTGGCGAGCCTTTGTGAACGTTAAAAGCTCTCATGTTATAATGTTGTATTTTAGCATCCTGTTGCACTGATTCACGTCCGTGATGTGTATGTATTGACTGTCTTCTAGTGCACACAATCTCACTTGTCACTTCACTACATGTTTTGGCATCACTGTGCCATCCTCAGGTGTGTTATTTATGTTAAACTATTGCACTGCTCGCCATCATGTGTCATTTGTAAAATGATTTAAAATGTATATTCGTCATGTACTATAATAAAATTTTGTTAAGATTTATCATCTTGTGATATCACAAGACGCAGTATACACAAAATATAGGAAGAATGACTCCCATAGCGGAAGATTGATATAATACGCGAGTTTGAAATATGATGTATAAGATGATAAATCTTAACAAAATTTTAATATATAAATTTTATTATAGTACATGACGAATATACATTTTAAATCATTTTATAAATGACACATGATGGCGAGCAGTGCAATAGTTTAACGTAAATAACACACCTGAGGATGGCACAGTGGTGCCGAAACATGTAGTGAAGTGACAAGTGAGATTGTGTGCACCAGAAGACGGTCAATACATACACATCATGGACTCTCATGTTATATCTAACATTCATTTTGTTCAGTACCTGCTAAGAAGTTTATTCTTCATTGAAGGTCATACAATTCAGCCAACTTTCTGGAAGATTTGAAGCTGCTTTACCGAAGCTGTGGTATTCAGGGGAAAGGCACTACTTTCATATTTACTGACTTGGACATAAAGGAAGAAGGATTTCTTGAATATCTCAACAACATTCTGTCTTCAGGTGAAAAACAAATTTTATGAACTCATCAAAGTGGTATGATGGCATTAAGGTTGCATCTACAAATTTAATACTCATACAATGGGAACTGCACTAATAGAAATTATACATAGAGTGGGATCAAAATTTGTTTAATTATTTATTTATGATTTCTGCTGTCCTTATCATAAAAAAAACGTGTATACATGAATTAAGTTACTGAATACACAATGCTGGGTTATTGATATTAGAGTAAACAAAATTTGATTTGTATGCTACAGGTGTGATATCAAACCTGTTCACACGAGATGAGCAACTGGAAATTATCTCAGAGCTGACACCTATCATGAAGCGGGAGAACCCAAAGCGTAGCCTGACTCATGAGCTAGTAATGGAATATTTCCTCACACGCACTTGTAACAACTTGCATGTTGTTTTCTGTTTCTCCCCAGTAAGTATCTGCCAGAACATCAGTGTCCACTGTTTTATAGGAACACAGTACTTCTTAAATGATATAATGATAAAAACTCCATCTCAAGTGCAAACAATATATTTTGTGTCTTTGATCTTTTTCCCCTACACTACATGTTTCAGCCTCAGACGGCCATCATCAGGTGTATAACACTGACGTCGCTGTCACACTGCACCCAGCTCAAAATTTAACATTTAAAAACACTTTCCTTGTTATTATCAACTTCTACTTCATTGATAACTGTCTGGTTTGTAAATTATTTTATCTTACACACGTTAATTTTGACTTTGTTGTAATAGCACTATAATAAAATCTTTAGTTCTAATTTTAAAAACCTTTAAAATTCTTTCCTAAATTTTAAAATTTTTAAAATTGTTAGGGTTATTCACCCTATGTTTAAAGTGCTGCAGCGGCTAGTTCTTGTTACCACACTGTATAGGTGTTATCTTGTGTAATCTTTCTGTGTGTGTGCCGCTGCTATTCTTTACTACGTGTACACGTACACAAGAGCGCTCCACTGGTCCATATCCTGAGCCAGATCAATCCAATCAATACCATCCCATCCTATCTCTCTAAGATCCATTTTAATATTGTCCACCCACCTATGCCTTGGTCTTCTCAGTGGTCTCTTTCCTTCAGGTTTTCCCACCAATATCCTATATGCATTCTTCGCTGCCCCCATTCGTGCTACATGCCCTGCCCACCTCATCCTCCTTAACTTGATCATGCTAATTATACTTGGATAAGAGTACAAGTTACGAAGCTCCTCGTTATGCAGTTTTCTCCAACCTCCTGTCATTTCATCTCTCTTCAGTCCAGATATTCTCCTCAAACACCCTCAGTCTATGTTCCTCCCTTAATATCAGAGACCAAGTTTCAGACCCATACAGAACCACAGGCAAAATTATAGTTTTGTATATTCTAATTTTTATGTTTTTGGACAGCAGACGAGAAGACAGCAGGTTCTGGACTGAATGGTAGCAAGCATTACCTGAGTTCAATCTCCTCTTAATTTCCTCCTGAATCAGGTTTTGATCTGTTATCATTGTTCCCAAATATCTTAATTGTGCCACATTTTCAAAACATCTGTTTCATATCTTTATATCATGATTTTGCCCTGCATTTTGGTGATGAGACAGCCACATATACTTAGTTTTCTCAGTGTTTACTTCTAGACCAACCTCTTTACTTGCATCAATTAAAGTTTGTGTGTTTTTCTTTATGGTATCTACATTATCACCAAGTAGGTTCACATCATCGGTATAGGCCAACAGCTGATGTGTTCCATTTAATTTCAGTCCCACCTGGTTTCCCTGGACCTTCCCAATGGCATATTCTAAAGCAAAGTTGAAGAGGAGTGGCAATAAAGCATCTCGTTGTTTTAGACCATTCTGGATAGGAAGTTTATCAGACAAATGTTTACCTACACAGACTTTACTATATGTTTGTACTGTTGTAGGGGCTATATATATTACATACTTTACTGGTTTGAATTTAGTGATTTTGTATTTCATTATATAATTAATTAGGTTTTTGAAGTTCATTACTCAAGGACTTGGGTGAGTAATTTACAGAAGGACTTATCAAAGTTATCTCCCATGGAAAAGTGCTGCTCTCAACTTCACATATTCATGAAAGTGAAACATTCTCTTGCAAAAGAGAATTGTACAAAGACATTGCACATACCTTCTCTTATGCAGCTGACCTTGGCTATGCTATCTTGGAAATGAAATTAACTGTTGCTTCATAGACTATTGCTGGTTACTGATATGAAATTCACAACAAAAAATTGAAGTTGTAAATTTTGCAGTGGCATGCGTATGCATTGAAATATAATAGTAATGATTCTAAATTGATAGTTATCAACTTTAATGACCTATATATAGGTGATAATCTTAGTAAAAACAGAGGGGAGTTCAGTCAGTACAATTTATAATTGAAACATTAATACACAGTGGTATTCATACTTTCCTCTGCATATAAAAAGAATTATTTCTCAGAAAAATCTGTAATTGCATAAATGGAGGAGCTTATTTCTGTAGGATCTAGAAAAACGTTCATCTGCTTATTTCAGGTGGGTGAGAAATTCCGTAACCGAGCCATGAGGTTCCCAGCCCTCATTTCAGGCTGTACCATTGACTGGTTCCAGCCATGGCCAAAGGATGCATTGGTGTTGGTGGCAAAACATTTCTTAGCTGAATTTGAAATTGCATGTGCCCTGAAAGTGAAGAATGAATTAGTCTCAGCTCTGGGAAGCATCCAAGCTGCTGTTGCATCTGTATCAGCAGAATACTTTCAGAGGTACATATTTATTGTCATTCTTAAAACATTTTAAATAGTTTGGAATTGGCTCTGACATTTAAATTATTTATTCATTCTATGAAAGAGAGAAGGCTGGGTTATAAGTAAAATGACACAGAAATACTGAATCTTACTTTGTTATACTGGATTACTTCATTTACCTTCATTCTCATGTCTGCATCTTTAATAATTTGACCATATGTTCATACCAATGTAAAATTAATTTCACCAACTTTTTTTCATAATGTTTGTATTTCAGATCTTGCCTAATGTTCTGGTTACAGATTTGATCCTTTCTTGTTCATTTCTTAGTACCCTGCAGAAAATACATGTTTGCTACGCAAAATCAACTATTCATATTGTTGCATGTAGACCCAATGATGGATAACAAGTGCGAAACAAGCAGCTACACAACATTGCTAAGTAATGGCTCCACAAATAAATATGTTTCTATGGCAGCAAAAGAATACAGCAATAATGGAAGAGACATCTTCTGCACGGCCTGTGCTGACATGTTATAAGCAGGACCAGTTAGCAGTTTCAGTCTCCCCACATGGAGGAAGTTTCACATACCTCCACTGTATCCCTGTTAGTCATAGGAGGCGATGAAATGGTACCCAGTGCCTGGGAGTATAACTGTGCCATCCTCTTCCTGGGTGATATAAATCTGGGGACTCAGACCCAAGAATGACTGCACTGGTGAGAACCAACAGAAATTGTAAACAACAGACCTGTCCTCTTGTCAATGAGGGTGCCCCACATTAACAAACCTGCAACTATTTGACAGTAGCAAAAATCTGGTCTTTGGCCCCAGTTGGGGGCTCGACATCAAGACAGACTGGCCGACTGACTGTCAGTCATAATATATAACTTTGACTTTGACTTTGGCTTGGACTTTGAGTTGCAGTCAGTTGGAGACCTGCTGGGGTTCAGTTGTTGTGAACTGCTGCTGTTAGAAGCTGGTAAATGAGGCCAGGGAGAGTTCAGGAAACCAGAGAGGGGGAACGCCTGTATTGAAACTGCTACCAAGCAGCAGCAGTAAAAGTGTGAATGTAGGCACTGTTGTGTGTGTAATAGTGAACTGTAAAGTGTAGTCACATGAAGTATCAAAGTGTGCAATAAATCGAGTCATCAATCCAAAACCTGTCTATAGTAACTCTGTTACATGAAAATATCATGCTTTATTTCACATAATATCCAAGTAATACGCAAATTTTCTTATTATTTATAGATTCCGTCGTGCTACTCATGTAACACCAAAATCATACCTCAATTTTATTGGTGGATATAAAAATATATACCAGCAGAAGCAAAAGGAACTGAATGATGGGGCTCAGAGAATGGACACTGGACTCGCAAAATTGGAGGAGGCTTCCTGTTCTGTTGAAATCCTTAAGAAGGAACTGGCAATTATGGAACAAGAGCTTGCCCAGGCTTCAGAGAAGGCTGAAAATGTATGTTTCACTGCAACTCCCTTACATATGTTCCTGAATTTTTAATTCCTGTCACCCTCCTTTGTTGTCTGCTAGACTAGTTTCAGCGATTAATACTGACTAAATGTTTCTGCACCTGCAACATTTGTACAGGGAATCCCATCCATAAGAAATATAACTCTGGTTCTGGTTTAAATATACCATACACAAATACTGGCACACAAGATAACTGACCTGTAAGACAACCCCTCATATGTTCAATTAAAGATTTAAGTTTATAGTTATATTTGCCAGATAGATGACCACAAAATGTTCTCTGTATTTAAATAGCTGTCAAGTATGTCATATAATATATCTTAATTTTGTGATTATTGATAAAATATTGTCAGGTGTTGGGTGTATAACGCGACAAATAATTTCATGCCGTATTTGATATAGCAAATTTTATTCCACACTCGCTCATACCATCACACAATTTACAATCTCACAACTACTGCTATCTGCAGTATTACAATTACTTGGCCTGTGAAGGCTAGACTACAGCTGAAAGGTTGACTGCCCAGCTAACTTGTAACTGTCTCATAAACTAAACTGTGAATAGTCTTCGCTGCTCCTTATTTAGCCTCGTTCCGGACAACACAGGAAACAGCCACGTAATAGGCACCACTGTTGCCTGGCGCCATGTTCCGTCACCGCGAGGAGAGGGGCGGGGTGTTGACTTGCCTGTTACCATAGTAAAGACAGCGTTCCGATGCCGCCACGTACCGCTGGGGTGGGAGGGGGGTGTCCTCCATTGCGCAACATGTCACAATATTATGACATATATAGAATGTTGAAACACATTATATTTCTTTCTTTGCAAATAAATAAGTGAACAAGTAAAACATATTTGTAAATATATTAAAGTTTTTAAAAATAATATACACTTGGTTGTCGACTTACAACTAACTTCTGTTCTGACTGACAGGTCATAAGTTGATCTGGTCGTATGTCGGCCATATATTTATTAACAGTATTTTTTGGGCCGCACCATAGCTCAAGCGGTTAGCTGCTGGCTTCCCACCACGGCAGCCCAGGTTCTATCCCGGGTCTGGTCAAGTGGAATTTGTGATGGACAAAGTGGCGCTGGGGCAGGTTTTCTCTGAGTACTTCGGTTTCCCCTGCCAATCTTCATTCCACCAATTGCTCCACAATCACCCTCACCTATCATCTGGGGCTGGTACAATACGCCAGAAGTGGCCGCAGTACGAGGGACTTAGTCCCACCCCACTAGCATTAAAAAACAGTATTTTTAACCTTTCTAATCTTTTTATCATCTTTATAATTTATTTTTAAAATCTTTTACATTTTAATAATCTTTTATTTTTCATTTTTTTGTGGTTGTAAGTGCGGCCAATCGTAAGTCACATAGGTTGTAAGTCAACGACCAAGTGTATTACATTTTTTATGGTGTAAATGGTGACACAAGGTACACAATTTGCATTTATGTCATAATGTCTCACCTGGTTACTGTCCCAAATAACAGTAATTTGTTGTATTTGGAGAATTGTAGGTTTTATCCCTGGTTCAAACAAAAATCTGCTTTGGCAACTGTGATATGTTACAACTGAATAGATCATGTGGCATCAAATGATGAAATTATTTGCAAATTGTAAGTGTGAAATGATGTGGGATTAGC
This sequence comes from Cryptotermes secundus, assembly GCF_002891405.2. NCBI lineage: Eukaryota > Metazoa > Arthropoda > Insecta > Blattodea > Kalotermitidae > Cryptotermes > Cryptotermes secundus. The sequence goes on along the minus strand of NW_019729906.1, from coordinate 463,651 downwards.
TATGATCTATTTTAAGGTACTGTAACAGCATTTGCATGGATGGGCTAAAGAAAATTGTGAAAAAGATGGCCAGAGTCTGAGCTGATTTTTGAAACCAGCACCTTCAGAGTATGAAGTATAAATTGACAGCTGTCTAGAAATTATCATGAGAAGTTACGATCATGATTTCTAGATTATCTGCTTGTTCTGTCAATGAAAAATTCAGGCACATTGGACTATATAATGAATTTTAAATGTTATAGGTGCTGATAGAAGTCACAGAGAGAGCAATGCAAGCAGAGACAGTGAAAAATCAAGTGCAGAAAGTAAAAGAAAAGGCAGAAGCATTGGTAAAATACATATCAGCAGAAAAAGCTCGAGCTGAGCAGAAACTTGAGGCAGCTAAACCAGCTCTGGAAGAAGCAGAAGCTGCTCTGAACACAATCAAACCAGCACATATTGGTCAGTTATGTTCTCAACCCCATAAAGCTTGCAAAAATAAGAAGTGATGGAAATAAATCATCCCAATTTTTAGCCCATTATGAACTGTAAAAGCATCACTGTACTAGTTGCTCTATTCATATACATTTTGTTGATCTAACAAGATTCTTGGATATTGCAAATTAAATTAAAATCTTACAACAGTTCTTCCCTCCTTAGTGAATTATAAATGCTTAAAATATACAAGAACAAAAATAAAGTTCTTAGGACTGGTTAGTCAGTTGAGATTGAACTTAGAATGTAAGCAAGATGTAAATTGAATATATTTTACGAGGGTGAGTCAAATGAAAACCTTAAATTTGTAATAAAAATCGAAATTTCGCACCATTGTCCTGTAAGTTGGTAAGCGTGCTACAAACAGCGTGCAGAATGGCCTGTAGGTTGCAGCATAGTGCAGATGCATGAACACTGTCACAGCACCAGTATAAGATGGCTGCCCCACATAAGACTGCACCAGGGAAGAACAGCGTTCTGTTATTCTGTTTTTGTGTAGTGAAGGTGTGAAACCTATTGAAATTTATCAAAGAATGAAGTTTCAGTATGGTGATGCATGTTTGTCACAGCAGCAAGTATACGAATGGAGTAGGAAGTTTGCAAATGGTGTGACTTCAGTGGAAGATGCTCCTCGTCCAGGTCAGGCACATTGAGTTGTGACTCCAGAGAACACTGCAGCAGTTGAAGCCATAGAGAGCGAAAACCGCCAAGTGACACTGAATGAAATTGCAGCAAGTTTAAACATTAGTCATGTTTCAGCACACCACATTGTGCACGATGTGCTCCAGTTTCACAAAGTGTCTGCAAGATTGGTGCCACAGCAGCTGCCTCCTGAATTGAAAGACCGACGTATTGATGCTTGTGAAGAACTTCTGCGGCGCTTTGAACGAGAAGGTGATGACGTCCTTGCTAGAATCGTTACTGGGGACGAAACCTGGGTTCACTTCCACCAACTGGAAACAAAGAGAGCGAGCAAGGAATGGCGCCATTCCTCATCTCCAAAACCGAAGAAGTTTCGAACACAACCATCAGCAGGGAAGGTTATACTGACTCTCTTTTGGGACGAAAAAGGCATCATCTTGGAGCACTACACGCCTAGAGGGACCACTGTCACCAGTGCATTATACTCAGATCTCCTAATCAAATCAAAGCGACGTGGGTTGCTGTCCACAGGTATCCTTTTGCAACATGACAATTCAAGGCCCCATACTGCCTGTACAACAGTTGCAACAATCAATGACCTGCATTTTGAGTGTCTTCCTCATCCGGCATACTCACCAGACCTTGCCCCAAGTGATTTCCATATGTTTGGACCACTCAAAGAAGCAATGGGAGGAAAGACGTTCCGTTCTGATGAAGAGGTATGCCATGCAGTGCATGAGTGGTTGCGCAGACTACCAAAAGAATTTTTTCTAAAGGATTTCATGCACTTTGTAAGCACTGGAGGACTTGCATTGAGCGTGGGGGAGACTATGCTGAACAGTGATACAGCTTTGTACCACTTGTGCACAATAAATAATACTCAAAAAAATATTTAAGGTTTTCATTTGACTCGCTTACGTACTCGTACATTGACACTGTCTACATTTAAATTCTGATGCCTGTTGATAGCCACTGTTAGAAAGCTGGGACGTCCACCACATCTTATCATGCGCATCATGGACTGTGTGTTGATTCTGTTTCAACGCAAATTGCATGCTGTTATTGGTGACACAGCAGCTCCATGCCCCAAGCCATCTTGGGCTGAATCTCTCAAGGTATTTTTATGGCTCTGTCCAGGGCTCCAACATACAGTCACCCTCTCAACATAGATAGTGTCTTACCCAGGCACTTGTGAAAAATGTATTTTTAGTTCTAGTCTGGATATGTTAAAAGTGTAACAACAAATTTGTTCCTTGGGATATTTGATTCCCATTAAAAAATGTTGTGAAATAGCCTTAATTGAAAAAAAAAATTACCGTGTTTTGGTGATATATCACTCTCTCTTACATCAGTTAGCATCACTTGCATAAAATTAGATTATTTGTCAAATGAATTTGGTTAGGTCACTAGTATATTTAAGCTGTATTTCTGTAGCCCTGCTACTAATCATTCAAAAACCTATACAACTTCGTTTTTTAGTAACTAATGATTCATGATCAGGTTCAGATTTTGTTCCTGTTTAAATGTATATCAATTCTTTAATTTTAGCTGATTTTGTTTCTATTTCAAGAAATGTTTTGCACAGAAGTTACAGAATTTTACAGGACAAATAGTTCATGTAGAACCATTTTAATGTGGTGTGATATGCAATTTTTATTACATTTGTTGTAATGTACCTGATATGCTGATAATTGCTAATGCAAAAATGCTCTTCTTCATAGACTACTTATGAGATGGATCCTAATTGGTATTATGCCAGTTGTTTGTAATAATTACACTGTTTTCTATTCCACTCTTCCAGAAAGGAATGACTGCATAAATTCTTCAGGCTTTGAACATTAACACAGAGCAAATTCTTCTGTAGTCAGAACAAATGAGCTTTGTGTCCCTTATGAATTAAGTTAGTTGGGTGTGAAGCTTTGGGTGTTCTTTGTTGTGTCTTGAGATAGGAAATATGAAACAAGCAGAAAAATTTGAGTTTTTGTACATGTATTAGGTATGTGTACTATACATATACCTCCTTTTACTGTTGTTTATATAGGGTGCATTGCATTTATGTTGTGTATATTAGTTGACATGCTTTGAAAGTTCTAGAACACTCATTTGCAATATAAAAACTTAAAAATAAATATTCAAGATGCAAAATATATTAGCATAAATAGAATTGTAATGTTCTTTTGGATAAATCTGTATGAATCTTTTGTCACCATATTCCAAATTATTTACTTTTTAATGGAAAATCCATGTTCACTTGAAGCAAAGCATTGTTTTTATAAAATGTGAGTTAGTTTATTTAAATTTTCTAATTCATGATATTCTTCATATTTCTTTAGATGATGGCAAGTACAACTTTCCTCCTCCAGCTTCAGAACTATCCTAAAGATATCATCAACAATGAAATGGTAGAGCTACTGCAGCCATACTTTGAGATGGAGGACTACAACATGGATACAGCCAAACATGTGTGTGGTGATGTGGCAGGTCTGCTGTCATGGACAAAAGCTATGGCTTTCTTTCACAGTGTGAACAAGGAGGTACTTCCTCTTAAGGTGAGAAGCTGATTTATTATTTAGCTATGCATAATAAGATATGCATATTTATGCACAAGGAGCAGATGCAGCTGAGTTAGTGAAGTGGTTGTGTGAATGAGGTTCAGTTTCTTTTCCAGGATGGTTGTAACGGTTCATTTCTTGTCCCTACATATGTCCAGCACAGCAGTTTCATGACATATAATTGAGTTAGTTAATCTATAAAGTTGTAATCTATTTGATATATTCGTAACACACCTTGCTAGTACAATCACTATTCAAAACTGAGTCACAGTATAAAGATCCTGAATATATCCTTCAAAACTGTGGCAGAGTTGAAATGTTTTTTATTGATAGTAACAAATCAGAATTTGCATTCATAAAGAAATCAGAAACAAATTAAACTTGGACAATGTTTCCTGCCATTCACCTGAGAATCATCAGTTTTGGCATTATCTAGAATTGTAGGATTAACTCGTAAAAACTAATTTTATGTTTTGATTTATATGAACATGAAACTTGTTCTCTCTCCTTAGGAGACGAACATAAGTTTATGGTGTTGAGGAAAGTATTTGAACATAAGACTGAGGAAGTCAGAGGAGAAAACTACATAATGTGAAGCTTCATGATTTGAACTCTTCACTAAGTATTATTAGGTGGATCAAATGAAGAGGATGAGGCATGTGAACATGGTAGTGAACCTTCATTTTCCATGGAAGATGGGGAATTTCTTGATTAGCTGATTAACTGTCAGCTTCTTAGCAAGAATTCCATGGAATTGATCAAAGTGCTTTTCATATTTATACATATATTTGTGTGCATAACAAAATTGTTTCTCCAGAAGCCCTATGTTTTTTATTTAATGAAGCATGGCAACAACTTTGCCTTTCATTTTACATATTGCCTTCTCACGTACCATCAGCTGACATAAATGCTGTTAGAACATGCAAAGAGAAATATTCTGTTTTATACCATTGTTTTCCTCACACTCAAGTCCAGAGTTTGCATGCACAGAAACATGGATGCTGTACTTCTAACATTGCACATAGCAGTACCAACCAACAACAAAAATCTAAAAGAGAATTACTAATAAAATGTCTCAGTTGGCAGCTAACACCTAATTAACACACAAAAGATATAGGAACAGTAATTTTCTGTGTACCTTTGTAAAAAATACCACAATTTTAAATATTATATTTCTACATTGTAGCAGTGTGAAACCAGTGCATGCAATTTTTAAGGATTTAAATATGCTTCCAGTACCCTGCATATCTGAAGTAATATGCCACCTAAGTCTACATATAGATAACCTGGGAAAAAGGCCAGAATTCATAACCATAATACATGCCAGAAGGTGAACTTCCATGTTCAGTTTTGTACCATAAATACCTGTTTTTTTTAATTCACTTAGTGGGGGGTGTAGTCCAACTGGTTCCACTCAGCATGGCAGCATGAAGAAGTTGGTGGAATGAAGATTGGCAAGGGAAACGGAAGTACTTTGAGAAAACCTGCCCCAGCACCACTTTGTCTACCAGAAATCTCACTTAACCAGACCCGGGATCGAATCTGGGTCGCTACTTGAGCTATGATGCGGCCGAATAAATGCCTTCATGAAAAGTATAATAAATATGGGAATCAAATTATGCAATAAGTTTCTAAATGACGTTCAGGAAGTGGAAGAAACAAAACAGTTTGAAAGATAGCTGAGATCCTACCCATTACAACATACATTTTACTCTGTAGATGAATATATGTCATGTTAAATTAGTGGAATGTGATATTTGAATTGGTTTGTTTTTATGAATCACTTCTGTATTGCATGGTAGCATGAAGGAACTTTGCTGAGATATTTATGTCACTTTCAGATGTGTATATAAGACATAACCTGTCTCAGTAGTTTGAATAAAAATGATGAATCAAATTGAAATGAACTGAGTTGAATATGCTGTCTAAAGAGAACATCATGGTATAATGGTCACAAATCTTTCATATACAGGATACCCTGGTTTTAATTCATAGCCAGTACACTGACTGAGGTTTCTGTCAGTTCCTCTGGGCAAATGCTATGTTATTACTTAAAACAGGTCATAAATGTGCCCATCCACATTTTTTCCAATTCACATATAGCTCCCCCCCCTCCCCATCCCATTCCAATAAATACTACATGACTTATCCAGCTGACGAAGCTTTAAAGAACTTAGAAATATGCATACATACATACATACATACATACATACATACATACATACATACATACATACATACATACATACATACATACATACTTTAAATACATTAAGAAACAGACATACATGAGCAGTATATTTGTATAGGCCCTATTATAGTAGTGTAGCATATATAATGATACTGGTTTAAATTTGCTGAATGCTCTATGTATTCAGTCATCTTAATTTTCATGACTTCTGTACTTATATAGAAAAAATATAACTACACTTCTTATGCAGGCTAACCTAACACTTCAAGAGGCTCGTCTGACTGTAGCAATGGCTGACCTAGCAGCTGCAGAACAAGAATTGGAGGAACGAGAAATGGCTCTGCAAGAGGTGAAAGAGCAGTATGATGCTGCAGTGTCAGAGAAGCAACGTCTCACAGATGCAGCCAACAGCTGTCTGCGCAAGATGACTGCAGCCACTACTCTGATTAATGGACTGGGAGGAGAGAAGATCCGCTGGACACAGATGAGCCAGCAATTTAAGGAACAGTTGGGCAGGTCAGTCACTTTTCTTTTGATTCTGAAGGATGTACGAGTCATGGGGAAAGGATATGGATCTTGGGAAAAAGATTGAGATAACTTAGTGCATAGCACAGCTGTCATTTTTCATTCTTATTCTTCTGTAATGGCAAGGTTTGAGCAATATTTATATGAACTGTTTTAGCATAAAGTGTGGGGAGGAAGGAATCAGTCCGTGCCCTTCTGCTCTGTTTCTACAGAATCCATATAGTGTTGTTCTCCCAAGTTGCCTCTTCCTTTCAGTTATTTCATGATATTTTGTTGCATTTAACATTTCTCTCATATGTTCTACATGTTCCACCCATCTAATCTCTTTCATTTAATGACCCTGTTAATAAATGAAGGGTTTGAATCATGAAGCCCCATCTTGTGTCATTTTCTCTGTCCTCATATTTCTCCTTCTTATGTTCAAATAATCTCAATATTTCGTTCTCAAACACTCCCAGTCAATGTTCTGCCCTTAGTATGCTTCAACATATGGAAATTTTCATATAGAGGTTTAACTGGGACCCAGAACTTTACAGGCAAGAATAGTTTCCATACAATTTATGTATTTTATACTAAGTTTTCTAGCATTTATATAAATGTGTCCTTTTCAGAAAGTTGAGGATATGCCAGTAAAAAGGTTCAGGAAAATGAGGTGGAACTGAAATTAAATGGGAAGAATAAGCTGCTCCTCTGAGCTGATGTAAATCTACTGGGAGATACCATATGCAAGAACACACAAACTTTAATTGAATGTAGTAAGGAGGTTAGTCCAGAAGTAAACGCAGAGAAAACTGATATATATTGCTGTCTCATGACCAGCATGCAGGGTAGGATCATGACATAAAATAGCTAAGAGATCCTGTGACAATGGGCACAGTTCAAATATTTGGAACGACTGTAATAAATCAAAATTTGATTCAGGAGGAAACTACGAGGAGATTTAATTCAAATGCTTGCAATCATTCAGTTCAGAACCTTTTGTCTTCTCGTCCATTGTCAAAAAAAAAAAAATTAGAATATATGAAACTATAATTTTGTCTGTGACTCTGTATGGGTGTGAAACTTGGCCTCTGACAGTAAGGGAGGAATACTGAGTGAGGGTGTTTGAGAACAGGAGAATATTTGGACTGAAGAGGAATGAAGTGACAGGAGGTTGAAGAAAACTGCATAATGAGGAGCTTCATAAATGGTACTCTTTGCAAAGCATAATTAGACTGATCAAGCCAAGGAGGATCAGGTGGTATCACGAATGGGGGAGAAGCAGGAATGGATATAGAACATTGGTGGAAACCCAGAAGGAAAGAGACCACTAGGTAGATAAAGAAATAGGTGGGTGGGTAATATTAAAATGGATCTTAGAGAGATAGTACAGTGTGGTATGGACTGGATTGATCTGGCTCAGGATAAGGACCAGTTTTGGGTCCTTGTGAGCACAGTAATGAACCTTTTGGTTCCATTTAATGTTGATAAATTCTTGAGTAGCAGCGCAACTGGTGGTTTCCCAAGAAGGACTCAGTTCCAAGGAGCTAGTTAACAACCTTCTGCTTACATATGCATACATTTATTAAAGAGGTAATGACATTTATTTTGTTGTTCTCATTACCACTGGACAGGCTTGTGGGAGATGTGGTGTTGGCCACAGGTTTCCTGTCCTACTGTGGACCATACAATCAAGAATTTCGTTCTGGTCTTATTCGTAGCTGGATGAACAATCTGAAGAGTCATGATATTCCATTTACACATGATCTAAACATAAGCAACATGTTGGTGGACAGTGGAATGGTAGGGAAATAAGAAAGCAAACAATTAGTGAGCATGTTGGAGCACAGCATCTTTGTTATGTACACCAGTGGTTGCAAAAGAAGATTACATGAACATATTTTTGTACTAGTATAAATATAGAAACAATTCTTACACATATATTGTTTTGTTTTGTGAAATGTAGAAGTATTAGTTGTTTATTTATATTACTGTAGCTAACACACACTGTATGAATTGCATGTATTGTAATTTATTCTGCCAGCAGACAATAGATAATAGATTATAATAGAATGTTTGTGACCTACTGTGAAAGTTTTGCAGCACAAACCAGAATGAAGGTGGCCAGATGTACAAATGTGAACTCATTTCCACCTAGTGTTAGTGGCCATGACAGTTCTGCAGCCATGGCTACTGCTGCTCTCCTTCTCTTCCACCATCCTGCTCACCCTCCCGCTGATTCCTTTACTCCTCCCCTTGTCATTATTGGTATAATTGTTATTACTTTTCCTGTTACTGTTATGATATATTTCATTATCATTATCAGATAAATTCTGGCTGGTTTCAATTCAAGGAAGAGAATTAAATTGTTAACTAGTTTAACTCTGTTCAGGTATCAGAATGGACATTACAAGGCCTCCCTAATGATGAGCTCTCCGTTCAAAATGCTATCATTGTTACAAAATCGAGTTCATATCCTCTGTTGGTGGATCCACAAACTCAAGGAAAGATGTGGATCAAGAACAAAGAATCCAATAATGAGTTGCAGGTAAGGTGTTTTCTGATGCTCTGATAGTTAATGACAGTACTTTCATCAATAAATACTATAGCATAAAATAAAAATATTATATGAGTAATGCACAATCTTTAGACTATTTGAAGTTCTCTCTCTTTTATCTTTCCTTTATATTCATGTCCTTGTGAATATACCATGTCAAGAAAAGTTTTTTCAACAAAAATATTATAGATTTTTTATGTAACACAGTTTCCCTCCTAAATGATTATGCTGCATATTAATAACTAACTTTCGAAATTAAGATCTATCTTACACAGGAATTCCATGAATAAGTAAAGTTGTGTGTTAAAAGTACAGTTTTGATGTAGACATTTGCTGGATGTATCCATGTTTTTCCACAGAAAAAAATTTGCACATTTAACCCATATTTGGAAGATACCCAGTTGATATCCCAATTGGGCTGGTCTATCCTGGCTTAAAATTTTCCATGATATTCCACAGTATCTCTAGGATAGCATTTAAAGATACGTTATAGCCATTTCCCCCAACATACTTGCATTATCATTTGTATTAACGTATCATTTATTCTCGAGAGCTACATTGACATCCACAGTTTGTAGCAGCCCTAAGGTTGGACTGGTCTTGTTCTTTAGCACTTGAATGTGGAATGAAGGTTGTGAGGTTGATTCTGATGGATTTGAATATTCATACAGTATATGGACATGGCTTCAGATCTTAACAAAAAAATGGTTATCATGGTTAAATAACAACAGTGAACAAAATTAAACTCCTAAACCTCTAATATTATTAAAGGAGAGATAAGGATCACTCATTCACTTCTGTCCATAATGCAAACACAACGTTTTATTTTAAAATGTCATTTACAATTACATTTAGTGTTCATAAAATGTCATTAGAATCACATTTTATGATATTATTTTAATGACATTTTAAAATAACACTTTGTGTTTGCTTTATAAATGGAAATAAGTGAATGAGTGAGATATTAATGCAGCAGGATGATGGAATATAATATTATAATATTAAGAGATAAATGTGTTAAAAATGCTCAAATGTAATAGTTATATAGTAAATGTGAAAATAAATGTATGATTCTCTGAGAAAGGGGAATTAAAATGATTAGTTAAACATTTAGAGTGTATAAGTCTGCATTCTCCCACTGTGAGACTGAACACTGGGAATTTTTGTCAAAATCATGGGCAAAAGTGAAAAATGAAGTACAAATTCTTACACTGTTATAAAGTTCCCCGAAAAACAATACAGTAATTTGCTATAGTGCCATTGTAAATTTTACCATGTTGTGCTGCAGATCACATCATTGAATCACAAGTATTTCCGCACACACTTGGAAGATAGCCTGTCATTGGGGCGACCTCTGCTTATAGAGGACGTAGGAGAGGAACTTGATCCTGTTATTGACAATGTTCTTGAAAAGAATTTTATCAAGTCTGGTTCAATTGAGAAGGTAAGTAAATATTTACAGATTTTCATTGTCTTATGTTAACATCATAAAGAAGCCTGTCATAGAATTAATAGATCAATGTGTGACTGGTTTCTTAACTTCATTATGTGATAAAGGAGAAAATTTCTTAAACCACGGTCTAAAGCAAGAATGGGGCTTGCAAAGTTCTACCTCAGGAATGACACAAAAAGAACACAAATCAGTAAGAGTTTGAATTCCTAGTTTTTCTTTTAATATTACGAGAATGAAGAAATGACAGTATATCACAACATGCTAGGTAAGAAGAAATACACTGTAACCTTATCTACTGCTCCCACAGCTAGTAAAATCCCATATTTATTGAATTTATTTTTCTTTTCCGAGCTGAACTCCATTGTAAGCAATGCATTGTTTTACTTTGTTAATTGATCTTTTATTTAGTAATTAACCCAGCGGCCTCTGTAGTCTAGAGATAACGTTCCCACCTCACGACTCATGGTACGCGGGTTCAAATACCCGGCGGACGTCGTCGAATTTTTAAGGGTGGAAAAATTCAGGGAACAAGTTCACTGGGAGGGACTTTAAGCCGTGTGTCCCGTGTCATAACTTTACGGCACGTAAAAGAACCTCATATCTCCAAAGGAGATCACTGAGCCAAATTCCAGGACCTTTCCCGCCCAACAATGGTCTCTAAGGCCTCTGATAGTTGGGGGAAGCATTATAGACACCGCCAAGCAAGTGGCCGAACTCGCTTGCTCGCCGGGACTGATGGTATGCACCATTATTGGTAGGGTATAGAGACTGGTAGAATATCATAGAGGGAAGCACAATGGACCAATACTGGTCTAAGTGCATGGGGAAACCCACCCTCTCCAATAACTAACTAACTAGTAATTAACCCACTTTTGATGTAAGAATTTTTCTGCTTCCCAGAACTTGTATCTCAGTTTAGTATGTTTTTCATTGAAACAACGATCAGTATTCAAATTTTCTTCTTGCTGGAAGTTGTTACTGTGTAACCATAATCTTTGGAAAATGACAGCAAATTAAACATGACCAAAATCATGTACTGTGACATCATAGTTGATTTGTTAGAGTGGTCTTGTTGCAGTGTTTATTTCATATCATTAATTATTTTAGAAATTAATTGTACTTTTGAGTAGAAACAGTTTCTTTTATGATATATGTAAACAAATGATTTTATTGTGTCCTTGTAAGAACATGAATATTTCTTGATTTAATTTTTCATAATCCAAATTTAATGAAAATCTTGATTTTCTCTAAGAGTAGGCATACCCGAAATGATTCATAAAATAGAGATTTCATTGTACATAGATTGCTCATCCAATTAGTACACTGTACCTGCCATTGCTGCCATCCATTGACATTTTGTTTCCATCTGAGTCATCTTATCTTACATATACTCATTTCTGCCAGTACCCCACCCACTTACTAAATGCATGTTAGAAGCCACTGCTTGGTATTGTATATCCAAAGAGCTGCTGCTGTGGAAGCTCTTTGGAGTGTAGGGTAATATTTGAGCTCTGAATAATGTAATGTTACTCTGTTTGCAAATCCACCATTTTCAGAATCACAGTACAAAACACGAAAATTCATTCACCTCTAATACACAGGGCACAACCTATGCAGAATATGCACAGAACTTGAGTGAGTGACCACAGTGACCTTCAATCTTTTGTAAATATGCTCCCAGTTATTCAATAATGTGACCTTAGAGAAAATTTGGCGGTGAGTGAATCGCAAATAACAACTACAGTGCATTAATTAAATAAACTGCCTCAGTACCAGTACCAGTTATATTGTAGTTGAGATAACATATTATCTAATTGAGGTTTTAAAAAATTGCTTTGAATGAAAAATTTTACTGTGATATGCATTTTAAAGAACACTTCTGATGGTTAATAAATTGACAAGAGTGGACAGCTTTCACACTTTTTACTAGATTACTACAGCAGATATAAATAGTGTGGCAGCATATGGTTACATTTCTGTAGATCTGTTGTTGTGATAGGGAATGAGGAATTTTGAAACACCATAAGTTATTTATGAACAAGAATGTTCAACTTCTGTCATCATTTCAGGTTGTAGTTGGGGACAAGGAGTGTGATGTCATGCCAGGCTTTATGCTGTACATTACAACTAAACTACCAAATCCTGCCTATTCACCTGAAATCAGTGCAAAGACATCCATCATAGATTTCACAGTTACAATTCTGGGACTGGAAGAGCAGCTTCTGGGTTAGTAAGCCATCTTGCTACTGAACAAGTTATTAAGCATTCTTCTCACAAAGTACATAAAGTGAATTCATACAGAGGTTGTCATATCTGTCTGTTTAATCTCTAAAAAAACTTGACAGCTTAAATTAAAATTAGTATTGGGGATTTATATTAAATGCCGTTGGGTGAATATAATTGTTTTTCATGTTGATCCAAGATAGCCACTGCTGTACATAAAGTTCAAACTTAACATTTGTTTTTCTCAAAAACAGCTCATACATAAATTTATATGACATAAAACACATTGATTTTTTTTAATGCTAGTGGGGTGGGACAGTCCCTTGTGCTGTGGCCACTTCTGGTCTATTGTACCAGCCCCAGATGATAGGTGAGGATGATTGCGGAGTGATTGGTGGAATGAAGATTGGCAGGGGAAACCGAAGTACTCAAAGAAAACCTGCCCCAGTGCCACTTTGTCCACCACAAATCCCGCTTAACCAGACCCAGGATCGAACCTGGGCCACTGCGGTGGGAAGCCAGCGATTAACCACTTGAGGTATGGCGCGGCTCTCACATTGATCTTACTACAGTTTACAACTTTTGTTTGAAATGTGTTTGAATATGTTGAATATTTAACAGAATACAAGTTCAGATTATTTCTGCTTCTGTACAATATGACAGTTTTAGTGTCACTGGCATTGCCACAGGTTTATACTCTAGTAAATGAACGTTAGGCTGATAAGATGCAAAATAGCAAAGAATGCATTTCAAAAATATTGTAATGTGTAGTACTGTTGCTCTGCAATGATCATGGCAAGGAACATGTGTTGCTTGGTAACAGCTCAGTAAACGTGTTCCCACAGAAATGAGACACACATAACAGTACAGTTACAATGGAAATGTGGGTATTTTCTGTCAGGTTCACCCTGAAGCTATATAACAATGATCTCAAGCTGGCTAAATGCAATTAAGTGAAGTGAAGTGAAGTGAAGTAGTTGGCTGGTGAGAGAGAGTTCATTTGTCAGTTGTCAGTTGAAAGTCAGCCTGTGAAGAAAAGACTAGGAGGTTGGTGTGAAATGGCTGCCAGACTGGAACCCAGTTAGTTGAGAGTTGTCAGTTGAGAGGCAACTCTGTATGGCAGGCTGTGAAGAAAAGAGTTAGTTACAAGAGTTTGGCCATGAAAGGAAGACTTTGTATGTGATATTTGGAGTGTGTAATTCAGTAAGACTCTTATAGTTCCTGTGTTAAATCCATTGCCATGAAATGTCTAGTGGAGACAGTAATAGACTGAGGAAACTGGTCTGTGTGTGTCAGTGATCTGTAAAGTGTAGTTCCAAGTGGTGTATGCAAGTTTATCAATAAATCCAGTATTTAATCCATACCCAGTTTGTAGTCAAACCTCAAAATCATGACTATATATATGCTTTATTAGAGTAAACCTTTCCCATTGTTATTCTGTTTTGAGTCATGACTAAAATGCATCATATTTAAGGAAAACTAAAAAGTCTTTATTATACATATATGTTTGACTATAGGAAATAATAAATGTTCCCAGGACGTGTGATCCTGATGGAGAAATCAGACCTAGAAGCAGAACGTGTGGCTTTGTTTGAGTCAGTAATGAAAAATCAGCGCAGTATGAAAGAACTTGAGAGCAATTTACTCTGTCGCTTGACCTCCACACAGGTTTGTACAAAACATTTTAGTACGAAGTGATTAAAATAATATGTTATGTGATAAAAGAGTTCACACATGCACGTAATTAACTTAACCCTTTGCCATGCCATTTAATTTCACTTTATTCTGATGTTATCAAACCAGTTAATTTGAATGCTATATATACTTTGTGTTTTAAAAGTTGTAGAAGACAGGGGATGTTCAGTTATATTGTGTTGTATTGCATTAAATGTGGTGTTGTATTCTTTAAATCTCTCTTCGTTATGTCCACCGTCTTTCTACTGTTGAACACTTTATATAGCGTTTATCCAATTTTTATAAAGATTAACAATAACAGATTTATTTAAAATATAGAAGCATGGGTGAATAAGTGGTGAGATGAAGAAACAGAGATGGTTGGACACACGTACATGATGAGGACATAAAGTGTATTTGTTTTTAAATGCTTCCATTACCTCGAAAAGTACCAAAAATCAATCAGAAGTATGTGTTGATGACTGAAACTAAGCCTCTGATATTTTCATCAGGATTTTGCATGAATATATTGCCATCAGTTCAGTGCATTACATCACTGATGTGTCACAATCCTCTGCCATTACTGATTCCAGTAGCTGAGACACTGCAAAAGTGAGTTACTTGGTAATATTTGTTGTATAAATAGCTATTTAAATGTGGCTAAAAATGTATATTTACGTGAGGAGTTCTGGTTGTTCTTCATCCCTTAATTCAGATAGTTTGTTCAGATTCAGAGTTGGTTCTAAAATCCATGCAACTTCATAGGTCCTTATTTACACAAAATTAATATGTTACATAATTGTCACCAATGTTCACAGGGCTCACTCGTGGATGATGAAGCCCTCATACATGTACTGCAAGAAACAAAGTTGACAGCTGAGGAAGTAAATCAGAAACTTAAGGTATCAGCACATACAGAACGCAAGATTAATGTGGCACGGGAAGAGTTTCGTGCAGTGGCATCCAGAGGTTCTATTCTCTATTTCCTTATTGTAGAAATGAGCAATGTGAATGTGATGTATCAGAATTCCCTGAAGCAGTTCCTTAACATTTTTGACAACTCTATCACAAAGTGAGTATAGAATGTAGTAAGAGTAGAAGTGACCAACATTTTATTTTTTGTCCAAATGTATCATCTCAGTACAACCACAAAGCACTTCATAATGAATTAGTTGAATAGCAGATCAGGGACTAGAACAGAGAAAATAGTTTGGATGATGCTTCCAAGAAAATAGCACCAATTTTGAAACAATTCTGGATAGAACTCATGATATCTAAATGCCTATTGCAGAATTCTAGTCTTACAAATTGCCTCCTTAAAGGTTCTGTCTCAAATTTTCATTATCTTTTTGGTTAGAAATGAATATAGTTTCTTAGGGTATAATATCTGTATACACATTATTAAAATGAATGTATTCACAATAAAAGCTAGACAAAATCAATTCCTGTTTGTTGTGTGTCCTATGTTCAACTGTTCATTTTTCAAATATTGTACACTGTTGTCCTCATTCCACAAAATGTGTAGGTAGAACCATTAAGGTTGTAGGTGGTGTAATGTTGTTTTGCTAATGTCTTATTTAGATAATGCAGATTTATAGTTCAACAATACAAGTCAGTCTCGTTCACATGTCAGCATGCTGCACTTGTATGCAGATGGTCATAACATTGAATCCCAGTCAAGTGAAATTTCTATAGTTGTAAATATGTGGCTGTTGATTCCCTTTTTGAAAGAATGTTTTACTTAAGTACAGATTTGGCTATGTTAAATTTGTTGAACATAGCCTCAAAATTTTGCACTGTCACCATGTTAGTAACTCTTAACTGATAAATTAGAAATATCATACAGATCTAGTAGACATGTTTATGATCTATCTTCAGGCTAAGGGTCGTTTGTCTGGCTACAGTGATTCATTAGTTCTCACCATAAAACTAAATGCTAAATATAGATTTCATGCCACCACCATAGTCATTTTGCATTTTTCAAAACAGATACCTTGAAAATGTATATTTTTCAAAGATCTAATACCATACATAATTTCAAGGCAATGTATTAAGTGCCATAGTGTTGCTCCCACCTCACAAGTTTGTGCATCATCCATGTTGTTCTCATGAATTGCAAGAAATTTTAAAGTATGATTTTGAGGTGATTTCTAATGGTGTAATGTCCATGACATGTGATAATCGGTCAACTTATTTAGAAACTGAAAGATGGTGTGTGTGCAAATACACACATGTACAGCAGCATGGTGATCTCACAAATTTAGTTTGTATTCAGAAACTGAAAGATGGCATATGTGCACATACACACATATGCAGCATCATGGTGATCCCACAAGCCTAGTTTTTTCCTTAAGAAAGAAAAGTGGGCCAAATATGACAGAAGCTGAATCATAATACAATAATAAATTACTGTTGTAAATTTATGCCTGCTGACTTAAAAGTCATCTTGCCAGAGGGGTATGTGACTACATATTTCAAGCCCCGATAATTTTTTACATACATAAGGATGCAGATGTTTATGGGCCTTACGTTAAACAGTACTGATGATTGTATCTGTTTTAGGTCTACAAAGAGCTCCGTTACGGATGAGCGAATTGCAAACATTCTCAGCTACCTCACATATGAAGTATGGGCGTTCACACTGCGTAGTTTATATGAACGCCATAAAATCTTATTCACCCTTATGTTGGCCATGAAAATTGACTGTCATAAAGGCCTCATTTCCCACGATGAATTCAGTGCCTTCATCAAGGGTGAGTCAATGCCAGCAGAAACACAGCTGTGAAGGAGTGGAGGAAGACCAATTAGATTGCTGAATTTTTGTACATTAAAACATATAAGATCCATTGATAGTTCATAATGTCATTTGAAGAAAGTAGGAAGGAACTATATGGCTTGCTAATTGAATACTCAATTTGTATTATTTTACTTTCTCTTTCACACAAAAAAAATTCTCAAAATGGGAACACACAGTCTCTCAAAAGCTACCATTTTCAAAGTGTAAATTCTATTCTTTCTGAATAATTTCTGTGTTATCAAATGAGAACAAGTTCGCAAAAGCAAATCTGAGGCAGACTGAAGATAAAGAAGGTATTTTGAATTTTGCTAAATATCATAAATTGAAAGTAATTAGATTCCATGAATCATCATTAATGTTTATTTAAGAAAGTAATTTACTTTCTTTTGCCAAGGTATAGTAAACACTGATTCAAAAAGAAACATGTACCTTGAGAGGTATTGTGGGGATTGAAGAATACAAACGGATGAAACACAGCAGCTGCTTTTTTGACAAGATGATTTTAAATTGTTCTCCAGTTTCTCATACTATGTATGTATGTATGAAGGGGTAGGCCTACTCGGCCCTTGCACTTAGACCTCAGTGGTCCATTGTGCTTCCCCTTTTTAATTATTCCCTCAGCAACCCCACGCTTCGGATGAAGCGCAGGATTTTGGACATGGGGGCTTCGAAATAGTCACTTGGTTCCATAAAGTACTGACCCAAGTGACATAGTCGTAAAGAAGCTAAAGCCTCACATTCGCACAGGACGTGTGTGGCTGTTTCATTTTCTATCTGACACCTCTCATGACACACGCATACTAAGGTGTATTATTATAAATTTCATTGGACAGCAGTTACTTTGTAGCCAGTAAGTTCTTCTGTATCTTATGGGACTATGATATTGTGATGTGACACCTGAAAGCCAGAATTGTGGGCCCACAGCAGACGTGCATTGCTACATAACAACTCAATAAACAGGTTCCCACAGCAATGAATCTGCAAGGAACAATCGAAGTATTGTTGGGCTATAATGATGGACATGGTGTTTTCTGTTGGATCCAACCCAAGACTATATAACAAGAATCCAAGGCCAGATGAATTAATTGAAGGAGTCTCTTGAGATGGCAGCTGAAAATGATTGAGAAGATGGTAACTGTGAGTTAATTGAGTTTCAAGATGTCAGCCTCCCAAGATATGATCTTGGGAGCAGAGGAATTGAATTAAGGAATTGAGGTATCAGAATTATTGAGTGCAGTGGAATTGAAAGTCTGGCTGTGAAGAGAAGACTTTTGTGTGCTATAGTGCCACAATATTTGGAGTGTGTAATTCAGTGGCTTTTATAGTTCTATGTTGAAGTCCATAACAGACTGTGACAGACTGAGGACACTAGTGCCTGCAGCAGTGAACTGTAAAATTCGGAGATTAGCAATAGCGCTGGAATTACCTGTAGTTACAAGATGTGTGTATAAGTGCAATAAATTCAAACATCCAAACCAAACCCCATTTAGTCATCCCCACACACGATAATATATAAGTTACTGTTTAAATAATGTCCACTGGAGCCTCCAACGTGACTTTTACTATTTTCAATTTTTTTTGTCTTAAATGTGCGCCCCATTCTTAAGTGTTCTTGTATCTGTATTGTTTTTATACAGGCGGTGCCTCACTGGATCTGAATGCTGTTGAACCTAAACCTTTTCGCTGGATTTTGGATATTACCTGGCTTAACCTGGTGGAAATAAGCAAACTATCCACTTTCTCAGATGTTCTCACCAAGGTACATTCCTGTAACTTGTAACATAACTACCTGCATGCAACATGCATGGATCTTTTACTGTATTAATACACAGTTTTAAAATTGGATTGTTTATGACCAGGATGCAGTTCTCCACTGAAGATAATCTGCATTGAATTTGACATACCCCACTTTTGCTACAGCAATATTTTCCATTTTACAGATAGAACAGAATGAGAAGGACTGGCGAGTATGGTATGAAAAAGAACGACCTGAGGAGGAAGTAATTCCTTGTGGATACAACTCCTCCCTCGATGTGTTCCGGAAATTGCTATTGATCCGATCGTGGAGTCCTGATCGAACTCTGTCACAAGCTCGCAAATATATCATGGGTGAGTCTTTATATGTAAGTAAGGTAATCTCATAATTATATATAAATGAGAAAACAAAGGAAAAAGTCTTTACTTAACAATGTTATGACTAACAAGCCATGATAGAAAAACCAAATTTTCACAGCAGTAAGCATTGTCTAAGAGCAGTGCTTTTTATCTTGCAGTACGCAATGGCATATATCACATGCTTTTACGAGACACACCTACTCATGTAAAAACTTCATGAATGTGTTAAAATAAAGAAATATTCAGTCAAATTAGAATTGTTCTGGAGGCTTTCACATGTGAAAGATTGATAAAATATTTAAAAAATCTCCACCAGAGGAATATCAATGTATGTCTTATGGTTTGCCACAACAGGCAAGAGGTTCCACTTAATTTTTGAGTCCTAAACATCTGCAACTTGAAATAGAAGTCACTGCATCCAGAATACAAGGAATCCTAAAGGTTGTGTATTGGAAGGACAAATGAGACATGTATGGCCTTTCAAATATGCATATTCACTCTGTGGAAGAAAGCTTCAATGAAGCTGGAAAGACTGTGAAGCCTGTGATCATCAAAGACCCATATGTTGACCTCAGTGACAGGATGATGAGGAACTACTGCATAAGCAAGAGAATCTGAAAGTGGACAAAGAAACACATCTTCCATTTGTTAAATCTCACCATTTTGAGTTTATACCCTGTCTACAGGTCCTGTGGAGGAAATGTCACCAGCCTGATATTCAAGTAGGAGCTGGTTAGGGATTCTGTTCTCTTTCACAAAAGGAATATTGAAGTGTGTGGTCTGCCAAGATGCTGACCCAGCAGTTCAGACTCTCAGATGAGCTCACTTGAAGTAAAGCATTCCTTGCAGTAGCTAGTCAGGGGAAATGAGTGTCATGTGCATGTTATTTGTGCCAAATGAAAAGTAAATGAAAAACCATTGCCCTGTTTCAAGAAGTGTGACTGTGGTCTGTATATTGTGTCATGCTTTGAGCTATACACTTAAACTCAACTGTTACTGTGACTGTAGCTGTGTCTGATTGTGCTGAGTCCTACAATGCTAGGTGTATGACATAGTCTATGCAGTGAAGCAGACAATTCTCCTTCAGTCCAGTATCATACTGTGCAATGAAATTGCATCTTTCATAAATGAAGTTCTGCTGTCCACACAGTGACATGCAAATCATAATTAGGATGAAGCTGAATGAGGATAAAACTGTGAGTGTATATTGGCCAGACATCAAAGAAAGATATATTTATTTTTTAACAGAGGTCATTCTGGTCCTTCACACTATTTTGCATCAAGTGAATAACACCGTCAAGTGTGACAGATATCATATAATTACACAGAAACCTTAACGTGTTTCGGTCTTAAGAGACCACCATCAGAAAGTGCTCAACATATGAGGATGTACTGTTATACAGGTCCATTGTTCACCAATTCTACATCAAATACTTTCATGCTGTAAAATTTAATATTTGCCATTTTAAATGGCAATAATATTAGTATGGTGTAAAGAAATCCATGAAATTAAGCCAAAACATTATGATTGTTTTCATTTCATGAGGCATTCATTACTCCATTTCATTATTTTTGTTTTACTGTTATTCATAAATGAACAGCAAATACATACTTTTTTCATGTAACAGGGTAACAGGGACTCTTGTCGACCAATTTTCAAAGCATTAAACATTCTTCCATTCTATTCACAATATATTTTCTCAATATCTGTTTTTGTGGTTAAGAATATGGACAAGTTTGTAACAAATTCAGATATTCATGGCATGCACACTAGACGGGGTTTAGATTTACATTATCCAACCTGTAAACTGACTAAAGTGCAAAAGGGAGTGTTTTATAGTGGGATTAGGATATTTAACAACTTGCCATGTAGAATTAAAAGCTTGTCAGAGGACATTAAGAAATTCAAATATTCCCTAAAAAAATGTTTGCAGGTGGGCTCTTTTTATTCCTTACATGAGTATTATGAATGGAAATCAAGGAATGATTGTGCTTCCTATAGATAAATATTGTGCCTATTATTTGTCGCTTCTAGAATATAATATTATCTGTCTGTTTTTGTTTATAATTGTTGTGAATGGCACCTGATTTTTGACGTTGTTTGTTTCGGTGTTGTGTCTGTGATTTGGTTTGATGTGTTACTTGTTTGTGTTCTACAACTGTTAATGTACTACAATTATATGTGGCCTTTTTAAATGTCTTGGATATTTAATTTTTAACAATTTATCATTTTAAATGTACTTTTTATTGACATGTTCTACATCTCAAGGCAGCACTGCCAATTGTAGATCTCTGGAACGAAATAAATATGTATGTATGTATGTATGTATGTACAGAATTCAAAACTGCCACCTTAAATTCTGTCTGAGTACCAAGTAGAAGTTTAAAAGTCCTGCACTTAGAAGGTCATACAGTTGCAAAGAATAAACACTATAATAATTATTAACAGTAATAATATAAGGCAAGAGAGAAATATCAGAGTGTTGTATGGCTGTGTCACACTTTAAAATATGCCTTACTCTCATTAATAACTAGCAAATGTATACATATTGCAGTGTAAAATCCATAATTGTGTTAGAACCAATATTGAGTGTTCATACTATGAAGGAATGATACATTTTATCAATGTACATGTACTTTGTGACTCCTTTTTTTTTTCTTCTTCTTTTCGGTTCATTGTTTCTGGTTTTTCCTTTGAATAAACTGAAAGATATCATGAGACCGCCAGTGACATAAACTAAGCATTTAAAAAATTGTCTGTGGATTACTAGCAGTCCAGTTCAGTCCAGTGTAAGTTATAACCACACCCAGAAATAAATGTAGTTGAAACCTTAGTTTAAACCAATAATTACCATATAAAAATCGATTAATCCATTGCAGAATCACTAGGATCTGACTATGGTGAGACCATCATTCTTGATCTTGATGCGACATGGGCAGAATCAGAGCCTCGGACACCCCTTATTTGCATCCTCTCAATTGGATCTGACCCATCACCTCAAGTAACAGCACTTGCCAAGCAGAAAGAAATACGTAAGTATCATTCTGCTGGTTTACTGGATGTGGAGACCATTATCATACAGAGAGCAATACATATTGTTTCTACCAGCGACTGTCACTTCCATTCACCTGTTTATTTGTTGTAAACTTTCCTTAGCACACAATAAACACGTAAGAACAAAAAACAGTAATGAGGCCTGAAATGATAGAACAAGTTATTTGGTATATCAAATGGATAATAGGTAAAAAAGGTAATGCTGTCCCAGTAACAGACAGTGGAGTCTCATAGGATTGTGAAACATCAAGACTTGCACATTTTCTAGTTAATCGGCTCACAGATGACATCAAGGATAGCTAATATAATAACATTGTAAGGAATAAACGACATAATGAAAACTCTTAAAAAACTAAGCTTTATAAGACAATTGGAAGACCTGCTGTTTCATATGGGTGAGTAGTTTGAAGCATAACGTAAAATTATAGAAGGAGAACTGAAGCTGCTGAACTGCATTTTCTGAGATCAGTAGCAGAAATTGTACTCATATATCAAAATAAATTAAATATATTAGGTAATAAATTAATAATGATATTGCAATTGGAATTTCATATCACATGATGAAACAGTGGGAACATATTGAAAGATGTGAAGAAAATTGTATCATTTTAATTATGGCCCATGAGAGAGAAGGAATGCTGAAGATAATAAAAAATGGATTCATCAGAGAAGACGTTTATGAGGATAGAACTGACCATTAGTCCTAATCTACAAAGATGATGGTTATAGATGTTAAAGCAGTTTTACTTAGACCTGGATGCAAAGCTGCTGCATTTCTGGACATGTACTGTTTCTGTTTCTAGCCCTGAAGTCAGTGTCAATGGGACAGGGTCAGGAGATGCATGCACGCCGCCTTATAGCTGACTCAATGTCAGGAGGTGGTTGGGTGTTACTGCAGAACATACACCTATCACTTCCATTTTGTAATGAAGCTATGGATGCTCTAGTTGAAACTGAAAATGTGCATGACACATTCCGGCTGTGGATGACTACAGAAGTTCATGCACAGTTTCCTATTGCTCTCTTACAGGTAAAATAGATGTCATTAGTATCAAAGAAAGGGAGTAGATGTTCATTACAGAGAACAAAATATACTTAGATGTAATAAAAATAAAATTAGAAATAATCAATAAGAGCATTGGTATTGTATGTAATTGAGTATTAATTTTAAAAGTAGAGCTTGGAAATTGGATGGTTTCACTCATTTCCTGTGTGTATCATAAAAACCAGGAATATGTCAGTTACCAAAGGAACTGGCTACAGGATGGTTCAGCAACCAGTTCCTGGCAAGGTCAGCATTTTTCTGTTCACCACCATGTTCATACCATGTTTGGGGTCCATTAATCCTTCTAACCAGTGAGTATTGATGTCAATTGCCTCAGAAGTAAAAGAACCAAGAAGTCCAACCAGTAGTAAGGTTAAGAATTTGGAGTGTTATGTCTACTCCTATGTATGGCTTCATGGTGTTGTGCTTGGGCACAGAAAATCCTTTATCTGTATTATTTTTAATATGTCCATATTACAAGTTTATATGTTTCAGAGATTCGTTTCACCTCCAGATTTAGGTGACCAAATGTTTGAGTATGTTTTGTCCAGTTTCTTCACTAGCACGATAATATTTCAGGCTTGTTCAGATTGTGATCTTCTGGGCTGTGGCACTCTTTAGCCTTGTAAGTGGATATGGACATTTTGGAGGAACATGATCTCTCCATCTTCAAGGTTGCAATATGTAGGCTGAGAAATTGGCTCAGTTATATAGGCCAGTTACAAGAAAGGTGATCATTGAGATATATGACAGGGGTTAAGGACAGGGAGCCAAATCTGCTCCAGTAGGGACGGTGGGTAGGAAAACGGCCCATACAAGTGACACTATATTTTTTGTCACAGGTGGGAAATGGAATTTTGAGAAAATATTAACCTTTCAAGGAAACAGTATTGTTCTCATGAGGCAGAGTGGAATTACAAGAAAATATAGACATTCTCAAGGCCCATGCTGGTAGGAAGTGAGAAATCAGCTCGTTTTTCAAGGGACCAAATAGAGAAATGTTGTTTTGTAATGAAGTATTAGTTTGTCTTTGGAGATAATATTCTGCTTTAATGATCTACTAAGGGAGAATCTGTCCTGCTTTTTCATGTTGTTAGTGTAGAGCTTGATCTGTATTGCTTCCCATATGAACTGGTGCTTTTGCCTGAGCTCCATGACCAGGATGCTTGTGTTGCTGTGCTTGATACTGTGAGCCAGATGAATGCTCTTTCCTGCCACAGCTGACAGCTCTGGTTGATACAGGTGATAAGAGTTCATTAACCCTGGTTTCAATGAAATGACTGGATCACCAAGAGCAATTTTTTCACATAATTCCATTTCCCACTTGTAAATAGAAATATAACATGCTCCTTAAAGGGCCATTTTCCCACCCACCATTCCTATAGGCCCATATTTGTTTCCATTTCAGTATCCTCCCTCATCTGCTTCTCACTGATCACATTTCTTGTAATCTAATGGTACAGCCTGGCAGTTCCTCAACCTTCACATTCCAAGCCTGATGTTAGAGAAAGCATAATTCCTCTGAAACATCAGCATCCACCTGCAAGACTACAAGGTACCACAATCCAGAAGACCGTGATTTGAACATTCACTGCCTACAAAATCTTAAAACTCTTATTTCTCAAGCTTGGGGTGTATTGCTCTTTTGTGACTGGAAAGGCTTTTCTCTAACACAGTACAAAAATAAAACCCTCTCAGCTCCCTTTCTTTCCATTTTACCTTTTTATGAGTTGCATCTCCTTATTTACGGGCAAAATACACACTGGTAATTTCTATAATATTAGGCCGCGCCATAGTTCAAGCGGTTAGTCGCTGGCTTCCCACTACAGCGGCCCGGGTTCGATCCCGTGTCTGACCATGTGAGATTTGTGGTGAACAAAGTGGTGCTGGGCAGGTTTTCTCCGAGTACTTCGGTTTCCCCTGCCAATCTTCATTCCACCAATTGCTTCACAATCACCCTTACCTATTATCTGGGGCTCGTACAATAGGCTAGAAATGGCCGCAGTACAAGAGACTTAGTCCCACCCCACTAGCAATAAAAAACTATAATATTTATAAGGGAGAAATTAGTGTATTAAATTGTGCTATTTATTTGTAGATGGCAATAAAATTTACAAATGAGCCACCTCAAGGAATTCGAGCGAGCTTAAAGCGGACTTACCAGAACATAACACAGGTAAACATATTTTCTTCAGGTTTCTTTTAACACTAGGAAAAGACCTTGTTAGTAAATGGCCCAACAGAAGAGTACACAAATGTGTAAGATTTAAAGTTATCACAGTGGCGGTTATGAAGTAGTTATTCCTCATCTCCAGGCAAATGCCAGAGTCATATATTCAGATAGACCACAACTCCTTCCTTCCAGTCATTACCTTCTAACCATTTATCATTATCTTCCAATCTAAAATCTATACAGTTGGAACAGCATTAATGAGAAATGTAACTATTGCTAATTAGGTCAAATCTATACACTATTATATGAATAATAAACATTGACTGCTCAATAGTGAAATAATATATTGTGACATGTTGACCCCCACCTCCCCAGCGGTACGTGGCGGTAACGTAACGCTCGCGTTCTTACGGTAATAGGCGAGTTCCCGCCCCGCCACTCC
>NW_019729906.1:430518-436446 GCF_002891405.2 Cryptotermes secundus | reverse complement strand
GTAATAGGCGAGTTCCCGCCCCGCCACTCCCCTCCGCGGTGACGTCACCGAGGGATATCGCGGTCGCTAGGCAACGCGAGTCAACAGCGGCGACGTTACGATAGTAACAGCGGTTACCTCCGCTAGCGTTACATAGCAACACAGCGCCAGGCAAAAAGGGTGCCTATTACGTGGCCGTATTGTCCGATCGAGGTTACATAAGGAGCAGCGAAGGCTATTCACAGTCAGTTATAAAGTAACAGTCGCCGAGTCAAGACGTAAAGTCAGCCAGTCAGTTGTATTGTGGCATTTGGAGTGTACTAATTGTGATACTGCAGATAGCAGTAATCGTAAATCTGTAATTTGGGTGATTGTAAGTGCGAATGTGAAATAAAATTCGCTACATCGAATACATCGAGAATTTATTTGTCGCGTCATACGCCCGATACGCGACAATATTTTAATAGGATATGTAGAAACAAGAATCTTACATTTAATTATGTTAATATCAAAATATGAATTACAGATATCAGAAATGGAAAATACAAATGAAAATTATATCAGAAACAGAACAGTAATGAAATAAAATTCTTATACATTGTAAAGCAGAAAATGAATGAAGAGGTTTATAATTTACACTAACAGAATGCAAATGTTCAGTGAAAATCTGATCAGTAATCTAAGAAAATAATATGATTCAAAGTCATGTGACAAAACTTTAGGAGATTTCTGGGGAGATAATTTGTAGAAGAAAATATTGGTTGTTGTCATGTTTATCACCCTCATTGAGTTATGTTGCTTCACCATTTTTAAGAAAACGAAATGACTGTCCATTCATATATACAAGGGTTTGAACTTTAATAGTGGCAACTATTTATTTACAACTGATACAAAATAGATGTATGTTTCAAAGTTTTATTGTCCTTCAGTGTAGTCACCAGCATTCTGTACAACCCATTGCCAGTGATGTGGAAGTCGTAGGATACCTTTATCAGTGCCTGTTGTGTTGATAGTTTGAATGGAGCAGTCTACTTCCTGAAGAATCTCTGGAACAGTTCTGAAGCAAATGCCATGAAGTGGTTCCTTCATCTTGGGAATCAAGTCGAAGTCACAAGGGCTTGATTCCGGGGAGTATGGTGGATGGTACAGCACTTCCCAGCCCCATCAATTGAAAAAATCAGCCACAGCTTGTGCTGCATGCGGCCAAGCATTGTCCTGCAAAATGATGGCTCGGTTCTGCAGAAAGTGTTGCCACTTCTTTCTCAAAGCTGGTCGCAGGTTTTGTTCCAAAAATGAACAGTAATACTGCGCATTGATGGTCTGCTATTGTAGAACAGTATGCATTGGGATAACACCATCACAGTCATACACGAGAATCACCATAACTTTCACATTGCTGGGGTTCTGATGAACTTTTGAGTTTTGTGGTGACCCGTAATGATGCCATTCATTTGATTGGTGTTTCATTTGTGGTTCGTATGATTTGGTACATGTGTCATCCAGCATAATGATACGGCGTAAGAAAGCCTCTCCCTTGCGCTCATAGCGCTGCAAGTGGTTATGAGCAGCGTCGTATCGTAGCCATTTCTGCATTTCCATCAAATCATGCAGAACCCATTGTGATGCAATTTTCCTCATGCACAGGCATTCCTTCAGAATGTGAAGAACAGTAAAATGCTCTAATCCTGTCTCTCGGGCTAGCTCACGAATCATATGGCGTCGATCACTCTCCAGTAATGCAGAAAGAGCAGACAATTCTTCTTCACTGACACTAGGATGGCCTGGCCGACGCATGTCTGCCACATTTTGGCGTCCCTCGTTGAAGGCTTTTACCCACCTTGTCCCTGTTCTGTAAGGCAATGCAGATTCCCCTCAAGCCTATTAAAGACCATGATGACACTGTTGTGCTGTACAGCCTCTGGCGCATTCAATCTTCATCCAACTCTGTTATTCCTGTTTTGAAAACATCGTGACAACACTACATTAGACCGTCAGCTAACACGAGGCTCTTCTCGTCACTGTGATGTGGGAAGTGAGAGTCCATTTGCTCTGAGGTAAGGTAGGTATGTAACTAACGTGTGGTATAAGCGACATTATTTGGTTCCGTTTCATGGCGTCTCTACAGCAGTGTTGCCATTATTAAAGTTCCAACCCTCGTACATTCAGTTATTTACATTTAACATCTTAATTTTCTACTTTTATTTAAAATAAACAAAAGCAAATATTCCAAAATTCTTTCCATTTAAAATTTTACAATATTTTTTTTTTTATTATTTAACTCCAATAATTATACAATCTATCCATTAAATGTGGATAATAAGTACATGTTGTGGTTTACATATAGAAAGGGAAAGAGAACTTGTCGTGGTGAGCATGTTCCAATGAACATGCTCAATACTTATTTTAACTGCTTAGTGACATGCAGTTAAGTGTTGAATTATTCAAATCTGGTGGGTAAATCTGAAGGTTTGAATCTGTTTAACCTCCTGATTTCTCCTTCGTTGTCGAGCAGCTTTTGTGCCAAGTCGTTCGGATGGGCCTGGAGTCTGATTTTATACTTTTTGCTGTGTTTTTTTATTTCCTCTCGTACTGTTGGTACATCTAAGTCCTTGTGTAGTACCGTGTTCGGCACATACCACGGTGCGTTAACTATTATTCGTAATACTTTGCTTTGAAATCGTTGGAGAATTTCTATGTTTGAGTTACTGGCTGATCCCCATAATGGTATCCCGTACGTCCATATCGGTTTGAGCATGGTTTTGTACAGTAAGATCTTGTTTTCTGTCGATAGCTCCGACTGCCTTCCCAGCATCCAATACATCTGTCGGAATTTTATTCCGAGTTGTTTTCTTTTGGTGTGAATGTGTTTTTTCCATGTCAGTCGTTTATCCAGGTGTATACCAAGGTATTTGGCATCTTCTGCTTGTGGTATCTGAGAGTGATTTAACGTTACTGGAGGACAGGTAGTGCGTTTCATAGTGAACGTTACATTCGTAGACTTATTTTCATTTGCCTTCATACGCCACTTTTTCAGCCAGATTTTACAATATGTTTAACACAAATATTTTATCATAGAGTGGCAATTCATTCTTTATGAGACTTGGTGTGTATATCATGCCACTTAAATCCATCTCAGTAGCATACATCATATCCCACCCATCAGTAATACCAGCTTTTCAGCCTTTCATATTTCTGAGACATAACCTTAATATTGCTTGAACACCTGTATATAACTTTATGAAACTTGGTATGTATGCATTATGCCACCTGAGGCCATGTCAATGGAGAACATGATAAATCCCTCTCATCAGTAATAACAACACTATAGCTTCTCAAATTGTTAAGGTTGTACCCTTGATATTATTCAAATGCCTGTACCAATCATACTGAGACTTCATATATACACATATATACAGGATGTATCACGACTTTAGGGCATAACTGAAGCAGGTGATTTCCTAGGCCTTTGTGATCAAAAAAGATCATATAAACACGTGTCCGATTTTGGATGGTTAAGGAGTTATGACCGTTTTTTCATTCCCGTACACGCCCTCGTGTGAACCACGTCTATCATCTGATGGGTCGCTATTTTTAGCCAGCTACAGACAGAGCGTTC
Source organism: Cryptotermes secundus (assembly GCF_002891405.2). Lineage (NCBI taxonomy): Eukaryota > Metazoa > Arthropoda > Insecta > Blattodea > Kalotermitidae > Cryptotermes > Cryptotermes secundus. The sequence continues at coordinate 432,851 of NW_019729906.1, read as the reverse complement.
TCGTTATCTCGACACTTGAGAGGTACCTAAGGCATGGTGAGTTGGTATATACCCACGCGGTTCACAACCGAGCGGCAGCCTGTGTTGCGGCCGGCGGCAGCATTTTTGAAAATCAGCTCTAAGCTCCAATCAGTTCAAATTAAAGGTAATTTCACAAAGTCAACTTTACATTCATACGTTAAATGTATCATGTATTATGCTGGTTTATTATTTTGTTCCGTTTATTGTCAGTAATCGTTACCTTGTATTCTGAGTTTAAAACGATCATAACTCCGTAACCGTCCAAAATCGGACACATATTTATATGAAGTTTTTTTTATCACAAAGACCTAGGAAATCACCTCCTGCAGTTATGCCCTAAAGTCGTGAAACACCCTGTATATCATGCCACCTGGGACCAGCTCAATGGCATACTTAAGAAATCCCTCTCATTAGTAGGACCAATGCTACAACCTCTCGAATTCTCCATTAATCTTGGTAGGCATATCATACTATCTGAGTCCATCTCATCAATGGACCTCATGAATCAGTCCATCAGTAATAGCAACACTGTAAACTCCAAAATTATATTGTTTTATTGACTTCATTACAAATACATACTAAAGTTTTCTTACTACTTGTCATATCAGTTACTAAAATTACAGTGAAAGGAAAGTAGGTGATTAATTCTTCCCAGGACTTCTTGTTAATATCATGAGATTTGTGTATGTTTTTGTATTCTAGGACACCCTGGACTATTCATCTCAGCCACAGTGGCCCCCTCTCCTATATGCTGTTGCATTCCTGCACACTGTAGTTCAGGAGAGACGTAAGTTTGGGCCTCTTGGATGGAATGTTTCATATGAGTTCAACCAGGCAGACTTTGCAGCAAGTTTCCAGTTTATACAGAATCACCTAGATGACATGGATCCAAAGAAGGTAATCATATTCAGATTTTTATAATGTATGTCAATGTCTTAATTTTTTAAGTGCTTAATTAAGGATGGCACCATGAAAATGTCTAGTGGAGTAGGGTTATGACTCCACACATTCTTAACCTTGGTACTAGGTTTAGGTGAGTGGTCACCTTGAGATCACAGGTACTTTACCATGGAGAAAGAGTCTGCCAGTACTCATCTGATTTTAAGCTGGTAGCCTGCATAACAAGTCTGGACGCACTAGCAAAGAGAAACATACCTGACTGCAGAGAATGAAACTCCAGTTGTTCTGCCTGAAGCATGGTCAATGTACTGACAGAGTTATCCTAGCTCCCTGTCACAAATTCTTATACTTTTTCTAGCATATGTGACCCCTAAGCATTTTCAGCATATTTTGTAGGAATTTTAAAACATGTTGGACTCAGATGCCTAACACTCTGTCATCAGCGCCTTAAAACGGTCTTGCCATTATTATTATTCTCCCTTTAACAGTTGCAGGGTGTTAATGATTTTAAATAACTTCTGATGTTCATTTTCTTAAAAGCACTCTGCTGTTAGACCATGAAAAATTATTTTCCGGTACCCTTTCTTGTTCTTTAATGGAATTGTATGTCCCATAATATAATAAGTAGCTTATTACAGTGAACTGTAAGTCATACTCTGGTATTCTCTCCATGTCATATTTTAAAGAGATTACAGATTAGAGAGATCAGTTACGGAGCTGCAATTTCCATTTTCCCTGTCATTTGATGTTACTTACTCCTCTCTTCGCCTAAGTATATAGAAAGTTCCTGTATAAATTATTGTTTTCATCTATTGTGTTCATAAGCATTATTGTTTTGAATCCACTAACAAATCCAAGGTGTCATGGAAAATTATTAACAACGAAGTGGGTCATGCTTCCAAAAAGAAGTTTATTCCCACAGAATTAAGATGTGATAAGAAAACAATCCACATAAATACAGCAGCTGAGTCTTTTAACACATTCTTCATAGACTCAGTAGATCAGATAATTAGTCAGCTTCCTAACAATGAAGGTGCACATCCTACAATTAGATGTAGCCTTTTTGGCAGCTATCCAGATATAGTTAATGTTCCCATTACTTCAGCGGAAGTCTTAAGCACAATTTTTTCATTAAAGAATAAGACCTCTAGTGGATACGATGGGTTGTCTAATAAAATTATCAAGTTATGTGGGGCGCAGATAGTTAAGCCCCTTACTCACATCTACAATCTTTCCTTAACAACAGGTATATACCCAGATCGACTAAAATACGCTAACATTATACCATGCTTTAAAAAAGGTGATGCATCTGAAATATGTAATTATAGGCCTATTTCTTTATTGACAGGTTTTTCTAAATTATTTGAAATATTAGTCTTTAATAGACTAAAACTACATTTGACAAACAATAA
>NW_019729906.1:415311-430222 GCF_002891405.2 Cryptotermes secundus | reverse complement strand
GGAATATAACGATCAAGTTCTTAATATTGATGAAAGTGTTAATTTCTTGGGTGTGTGCCTTGACAGTCATCTCAAGTGGAAACAATATTCCGATAATTTAACAAAAAAATTAAGTACTGCAATTTTCATGCTTAGAAAATTGCAGCCTACGGTGAGTGGACAAGTTTTACGTATGGTTTACTTTTCTCATGTGCAGGCTCAACTTAATTACGATATCATTTTTTGGGGCTCTTCTTCATTAATGAAAAGTATATTTACTGTACAAAAAAGAGCATTAAGAGTCTTGTTAAGATTAGGGCCAAGGAGTTCATGTAGGGAAGGCTTTAAGACAACGGGCATACTTACTGTCCCCTGTTTATATATATATTCCATAGTCTTGTTTGTACTCAAAAATCCTGATATGTATCAGGTGAATAATGGCATACACAAATTAAGTACTAGGTGGCATAATAAACTACATGTTTCCTTTGTGAGATTATCTTCCATTCAAAAGAGTGTGCATTTTTCATCCATTAGAATATTTAATAACTTGCCACACAATATATATTCCTTGAAAGACAATATTAATACTTTTAAACAAAGGCTAAAAGATTATCTTATTTTAAATGCATTTTATTCGGTAGATGAATACATGGCATACAGGCAAGCATAATACATTATTGTTGTCTTTCCAAGATTATGTATTATCTAGATTTGTTATATGACTGCTTTTTATTTTATTATTGTGTTTTTATTTTATAATTCTTGAATATTTTAATTGTTGAGACTAGATTGCATTTTGCAATGTCATTTTGCTGACGAATTCAATATCCAGTCCGGTTCCCAAACAATGGATCTGTGAAATTATGTATCTATGTATGTTTTCTACTGCCTTATAATGGCATCCTACAATGGGTCACTAATTTCTGATTCTTCAGTTGACAATATTGTAGGTATATGGAGACAATGTTCCTTTCACCATTTCCAGGTTTTACACCATTAGCATTGAGTAACATAAAATATAGATTATCTTGCCAACTAACATCACAAATGGATGCATGCTTCTTATGTCAAACTGATCCATACCAAAATGAAATTTGTTCAGCAACTTATTCCCATACCATCTTTCATCTGAATCCATTAAACTGTTTAAAACAAGAAACACAGATGTACAAATATAGCCTCCATATTGTATATGCATTTTATGAATTTCATGTAAAGAACAAATAAAAAGTTTGCAGAAAGTAGTTCATATTCATATTTAATGTGTCTTCCAGAGATCTATGTACTCTTAGTTCCTTGGAACTCTAGCCATGGTAGAGGGGTCATACCATCTCTCGCGGAGCTGGGGGGCAGTCTTATCAGCTTACATCAGCATGGGTACTACCAGTTTGGAATGTAACATCTTGGAGTGTGGTCAGGTGTACAGTACATTGTGTTGCTTGTTAGTTGGTCTCCGTAGGCAATGTTATCCGCTTGGGGAGTAGCTCTGAACGTCACTACAGCAAGCGTATAGATTGGCGTGCTCCACAACAGCGTTTACCTTTCTGCACAGCTAAAGTTATGAGGCACTAACTATACGTAGATATAGAATCCATCGTTTATACTAGATAACAAAATAATAATAAGATATTTAATCATACATATAAATCTGACTGGATATCACAAAGTGTAAAACATACATATGTGTCTGTGATAGGCCACTAGGCAAGGTAAGACTATAATAAAATAATTGATCATACAATGTAAATCTGACTGTACATACATTTCACAATAACAATCATTTAATGTTATATTTTAGCGTCCTGTTGCACTGATTTAAGTCCATGATTTATTTTATCCGTCTTCTAGTGCATACATTCCTCTATCCCCTCTTCTCACTCTCACTACATGTTTCGGCACAAATGTGCCATCTTCAGGTGCTGATCCAATCCACGACAAACTAGTTCATTGCATGCCTTGTCTATACATACTAAAATAACTAAAATATATATTTATCATATATACTGATAAATGTTAAGTGTTAAAATATTAAAATTGTACAGCATATTTCATTCTTACGTCGTGTTTCATTACGCGAGTCACGTCTATCATCTTCTGTTGGAGCACTCTTTCACTATCGTGTATTGTGCTCTATGTTGCGTCTCGCTCCTGTGACTGCGTGTGTTATACTGCTGGACCTGCTGGACCCAGCAGGTCCAAAATATATATTTTAGTTATTTTAGTATGTATAGACAAGGCATGCAATGAACTAGTTTGTCGTGGATTGGATCAGCACCTGAAGATGGCACATTTGTGCCGAAACATGTAGTGAGAGTGAGAAGAGGGGATAGAGGAATGTATGCACTAGAAGACGGATAAAATAAATCATGGACAACAATCATTTATGTACAAAATATAAAACATGCACATACATCTACAATGGTCCACATATAATATATCACTCTTATCATCATAATACATGGCTTAATTATGAAAGCTTATTGTTTTAATCCTATCTCTAGTCATGTTTCAATTTAAAAAATTCCTCAATGGTATAAAAGGAATTCTGTAATAAGAATGTTGTCAACTTAAATTTAAATCTCTTCATGTCATTAAACATAGACTTAATTTCAGTTGGCAGATGGTTGAAGATCTTTACTCCCATATAACATATTCATTTTTGGAATAGTGTTAAGTTATTTTGGGGGTAGTACTGATCATAAATACATATGGTTCTGAATTGTCATGCAACTTGGTGTATATTAATAAGATTGTAAATTAAATTTACCTAAGACTCTATCCATATTGCAGTGTAAGACCTAGCTGTTAAAAAATATGGCTAATTCTGTCAGTTATGTTAATTTTTTTACACAAGTGCATTGTAAATGTGACCATTTTGCAGGGTATCTCTTGGCAAACAGTGTGCTACATGTTGGGAGAAGTGCAGTATGGAGGGCGTGTAACTGATGATTTTGATAAGCGCCTGTTGACAACATTCACACATGTGTGGTTTTGTGATGTGCTGCTTCGTCCAGGATTTGAGTTTTACAAGAACTACAAGGTTCCCATGAGTAAAAACCTCCAAGACTACATTGACTACATCAATGGTCTGCCTTCAACAGACACACCAGAAGTATTTGGCCTTCATACCAATGCTGATATCACGTGAGTCTTTGCTATGTATGTAATCTTTCACCATTATATGCAATGGGTGATGTTTTCTGTCTTCTGTAATATCTGCAGTGAAGTAGTTTCATAAGGAAGGAAGGAACTAATAAAGAAATTCTCACACTGTAATTAATGAACTAACTCACTTCATGGAGCAAAGGCCTATTTGAGAACCCAGTAGTCTCTCAGCTACTCATTCCTGCCTAATGTAGAACCATAATGTTCATAACAGTGTTCACAAGAGTCTTCCTCTGATCCCTATCATAAGCCAGATGAAACCAAACCACAGCCTCCCATCCAGTATCTTTAGGATACATATTAATGCCATACCAAGATTTTAATCTAAATACACAAAAGTAAAAATGAATCAGTACAAATCTCGCCAATATTACAAGGAAGGGCATCATTTAAAAAGTTCTAATAGACCGGCTAATTTCTTTTCTGAAAATATAGCTGTGCCTGACAAAAAATAGAATGTGAATACAGAAGTCAAACTAAAGCAAAACTTTATTCAGCCATAGAAACTTTATGTTGTCAGTGCTTATCTGCACACATGCCCATATGTGTAAGCACTGATTCCAAAAAAAATGTTAATCCCCAAAAGAAGTCAAAATAATATTAATTTAATATTATTACAGTATCTTTTTGTATATTTTTTAATTTACATGTGCATGGTGTGATCAATTAGTTTCCTGACTGACTACAGTTGTGACAAAATGTCTGATGTAAGTGGAGCTAGATTTGAATCTGCTGGGTCATATGCCATTCAGTTCAGAGTTTTGGCTTTCGTCACTCAGAAATAATATCTTACAAACTGAGGTTATGCATTGTGTCTTTGTGATTTGCATTTTAACAGAAAGTGGCAGACTTTGATGCATAACACGTGAATCAAGATCAAGCTAGGTAAAGCTGCTGCAGAAGCCCTGATTGGTTTTCAGTTTTGGAGTGGCATTAGTTAATGATGCACTTTATGAAACACATGTATGAAAACAGACTAGTCACTCTCTGTAACTTGGCTAATGAGGTGGGAGTCTCATAAATTTGTTTCCTTGGCACTACAGCCCCAGTGGGCCTAGGCCTACCTCCATGAACTTCTCTGTTCACTTCAGCTTTTCTAGATCTTACACATTCGGTAGGACTCCTTGGGCGGGTGATCAGCTCGTCGTAAGGCCTCTACCTGTATACAAACACAGGAAAACGTGCACACACAAACTAAAGATCCATGCCCTGAGTGGGATTCGAATACATGATCCCAGTTTCCAAGTGAGTAAAGACAGTACATGCCTTAGACCGCTCAGCTACCATGACTGGCTCTCATTTATATTACACAAAAGTATTCTGACACAAGATCTGAACATGTTATGGATTTCCACAAAATTCATGGAATATCTACCAATAAGCAAAAGCAAAATCATATTACTATGCACTAGAACTTCATAAAAAAGACTTCAGCAAACCCCACAGTGTCTTTTGTATCAAGTTGCTAGGGAATTACTGTACTTCATAGGAGACAGCATTGACTAAAAGATAAATCAGTTATCACAGAGAAAACAGAGTCCAGTAAGTACGATCATACCATGTACTTTAAAATACATACCCAAAGCTAATTTCCTCCAGATGTGCCATTAAAGATTAAATGTTGTACTTAGAAACATTATAACCAATAAGATATATGCTATACTGTCAGGATTAGTTCACAAGTAATGAACCAGACTTCAATTTGTGAGTTGGGTAGCGAGCTGGGGAAACATTTATCCTGACTGAAGTCCTTTCTAGTCTTATTCTGTTAATCTTGGCAGAAGTTATAAATGCTTTCCTTCAGTTCTTTGTAACTCAGCTTCATGATCATTCTAACATCTCATTTAGAGCATCATAGTCTTTCTATTTGCTACAACACTTCAAATATTATATGAACAAATGACTGAAACAAGTGATCAATTGATTAATCATTCATCCAGTTAGAGAAGATTTGTAATCATGTGCATTTAGAATACTAAAAGTCAGTATGGAATCTGAGGTTCTCACAACACTGTATATCTAGATTATGGTCTTTTGGGATGTGACATTAATTAGTTCAGCAGAAAGGAATAAAAGCAGTAATTTTGAATCTCTGTTTTGTGTACTTGCTTCTCATATTGTTTTGACTCTTATGTTTTTATGTTTGTGTCTCTCATTATAGAGGAGGAAGTTGATTCTCACAGCAATGAGTATGAGGAGCACACTCTTCTGGGTTGTAACATCATGTAATTCAAAGAGAGTTCAACATTTCAGGGAACAGTAGGCATTCTTCCAACTACATGGCATTACAACCCAGGAGATCATACTCTTCATAAATTATAAGTGTTTGAAAACAAAGTTCCTAATAAAATATCCATACCTGAAAGTGATAAATTAAGTGAGCAGTTCAGTAAAAGACATGACAAAACTCTGTACAGTCTGAAGGTTTGTACTGATGGTGAGTTATTAAACTGACACATACATTCAACACTGTCCATTGTCTCAGTCTGGTTATAGAAACACAGAATTTCAGAAACTAGTTCTGTCTCCATTACCAGATGAAAGTAAAAACGTACTTAGTTGGACACATTAAATAGAAATTAGCTCCAGTTAATAGGGCCAGCCAAGTAAGTTTCTACTGCCACCTGAAAATAAACACAGAACCAGTTTTAAAACTGCTATGTTTCCTTAACCAAAAATTAAATGATAAAAAAAATCCCATATAGACGTCAGTTTAAGAACGTATATAATTTTTACAAGTCATCTAGTATTTTGAGAATAGTGAAATGCAGGATGTTAGCGTTGGCTGGCCACGACTGTAGATGAATAAAGGAACAAGAAATGAATTCAGAATTTTGGCTGGCTAAGACAGTCTGAGGATAACATTACGATGGAGTTTATAGTATATTACAAGAACAGGAAGTGGTATAACTGTCTCAGGATCATGTTCAATTATAGGCTATGGTATCAGCAATAATGAACCTTGAGTTTTTGTTAACATTGTTAAATCATTTTTTTTTATTTTAATTATTACAAACACATTATATGTTCCACAGATACCAAATCAACACAGCTAAGGGTATCCTAGATACAATCCTCAATGTCCAGCCCAAAGAGGGTGGTGGAGGTGGTGGTGAGACAAGAGAGAGTGTCGTTTATCGGCTTGCAGATGATATGCTGGAAAAATTGCCAAAAGAATACAACAGTTTTGAGGTATGTAGAAAATCATAATATAATATGAAATTACTTCTACAACTATTCCTGGCTTGTGGGTCAGTGGATTTCAGCATTAAGGAAAAATTTTATTCAATGGAATTTAAGTCTGAGGTTATAGATCTGTGTTCAGTGAAAAAAGGTGTTATATGAAGGAGAACCTTAAATTGAGAAATATTAAATAGCAGTTCCTGTGTACATATTAACACAGACTTATCAATACAGTGGTATATGATCCTTCTTGAAAACTTAGTACTTCCTCAACCCATCATAAAATTCATTGTTTTTATGGAATCCAAAGGTTTACTGTCATAATCACAACATCCACTATTCAGTAAATGAATCCAATGTACATCTTCTTACCCTAATATCCACTGTAAGATTATCCTCACCACATGTCACAGTCAAGTGGAGAGCAGGCTCAACTTCTGCTTCTTAGGTTCCAGGTTAAATACTGGGACTGGAGACCAGCTATTCTGACTGAGTTTTTTTCTCAGTCCTGCAGGCAAAGTTTGAGATCATACCTTAACATAGGTCATGACTGAATCCTTCCACATCATTCCCACTTTGTCAGTCATATCCTCCCCCCCCCCCTCCATTGAATACTGTATAATCTAAGGAACTCAGATAGCACCTCCTCCAGGTGTTACAAGTGGCCCCTTCCCTTCAAGTTTTCCAGTCAAGAGTTCAAATCAATTTCTCATATCCCACATGTGGGACAGAGTATTTTACTGGTATATCTAAGGAATGACAGACCTCGTCCTGGGATAGGAAAATAATCTTTTATTCAGTCAAAGCCTTCACCTTTTTCAAATCGTAGACTGTGGGAATGTTGAGGATGTTAGGGCCTTATCATCATTCATTACATACATCAAGCTGTAAGACTCGTATATTGGCTCTTACTGCGGTATAGTATGTTCAAAGCATATCTTATTTGTAGAGCCTGGATCTTTATGCGCTAAAAACACTTAAAATATGAACTAAAAAACTTAAAATATGCACTAAAAAGCGGGAAGATATGCACTTAAGAAACAGGTCACTTTATTCACTCACCTATTTACACGTACCATTCACTGCAGAAAGTAGCATCTCAATAGGCAACTAGAAGTCTTTCAATGTTTTCTGGAGACAAACTATGTCTATTGTCCGTCAAAATGGGTTTATAGGCCAAGAATGATCTTTCTACAACAATTGACCTGATTGGACAGTATTTATACACTGGCCCCGAAGGTTCGGAACATTCATCTGGCAAAGATACCCTTAATCCACTCAAGTACTGACTAACTGACAATCTTTTTTAGTCCTGGGTTCAAATTCAGCTATTTCTTACTTGCATTTAATTTTCTCTCCAGTTTCGCCTGGAGCAGAATTCAATGAACAAGTTGCTTTCTGAACGAGTTCAAGTGAGTCATGAAGGAGTTCACCACAAGATTCTAAGCTCTCAGTGGCTTTTGAAACTGTAGCAAAATGCGCATTGATAAAATTCAAATCCTGAGAAACAGTATCACATCCAAACACCACTTTTGCTTCACGGACACATGCATACTCATCTTCAAGTTTTGCAACCACTTCTTTCACTTGATTGAAATTCTCCTGATAAAATGAAACTGCAGATAACCATGTCCCCCACCTAGTTAGGACAGGTTCAGGTGGCAGAGGAACCTGAGGTAGGCAACCTTTGTAGAACTGGACACGAGCTGGTGCTTTCAGAAAAAGTTGTTTTCCTGTTTGCAATTAAATCGTAAACAGCTGAAAACTGTGCACATATTTTTTCTGCAGTATGGTGTAACCCATGCGCTAAACAGGTTACGTGTATAAGATTTGGATAAAATACTTGTAAGGCCTTTGCTGGGGCCACACCATAGTTCAAGCGGTTAGTCGCAGGCTTCCCACCGCGGCGGCCCGGGTTCAATCCCAGGTCTGATCAAGTGGGATTTGTGGTGGACAAAGTGGCGCTGGGGCAGGTTTTCTCCAAGTACTTCGGTTTCCCTTGCCAATCTTCATTCCACCAATTGCTCCACAATCACCCTCACCTATCATCTGGGGCGGGTACAATAGGTCAGAAGTGGCCACAGTACAAGGGACTTAGTCCCACCCCACTAGCAATAAAAAAAAAAGGCATTTGCTGCTTTCAAACCAGAAAGCAAACCAAGAAACAATCAGCAAGGTAGTCATCAATCCAACATTAGTTGAAAAATTCATGAAGAGAATAGAAAGCCTTGCACAACAAATTTTTTTTTATAGTTTCCTCTTAAAAACATTAAAATTTTTAACACTTTTAAATTCAAGGGGAAAGTAATTAAGTATTTTAGTACCCATATTAATTACACCTTTTTTGCAACGATCGGTATTACAAAATTGGACGTACAAATTATGTTTATGTATGGTACTGTAGCTGTGAATGTCAGAATACTATGTTGTATATATCTTATTCTTTATTATAAAACATAAAATTCACCCAACATATTTCTACAGGATACTTATTATTAACACCTTTAATCGCTCTTAGACATTTGTTCTGTATTTTAAATACAGTTTTGGAATCCTTAAGCCCCCCACCCCAAAAAATAATACCATATTTTAATACAGATTCAAATTTAGTAAAATAGACATTTCTTAATACAAATTGGCTGTCTGAGCATTGTAGGAATTTAATCAAATAAAGAGCCTTGTTGAGCTTTTGGCGTACATATTGAGTGTGAGTTGCCCAGCTTAGATTTTCAGTAATACAAATACCCAAAAATTTTACATTCAGTGAATAAATTATTTCCTTATTATTTAAGCAAAACACAGGTCAATAGATTGGAGTAGGTCTTTCCCTGAAAGAATAATACTTTAGTCTTATCCATGTTTATTATGAGATGATTTTCATGGAACCAATTTTTTAATTTATTCCTAACATTTAGGATTTTCTCATTTAATGATAAGACAAGGCCTTCACTTGTATGATCATGTGCTGGTTTTATTACATTCACATTATTTTTGTGTGTATTCATTTCCTCATGTAGCAAAACTTGTTGTGAATGGTGTTGACTGTCCACACTGGGATTGGCTGAGGCCATGAACTGGAAGACTATTCACCATCAATTTTCCAACAGTTTAATAGCATAACCATGCCATTGTTTTTAGACCTCTCTGCCGTTTTGTAGGAATGGTTGATTATAGCTTCTTAATACTGATTTTCTGATTTTTTGCCACCTGATTTTCTTTCCTTCTCATTCTTTTATAAGAGTTAATTTCGTTTGCTAGTAATTATTTCAGAACACACATTATTCTAATGGCAATTAAGTGTTTTTTTCTAAATTAATTTTTGTTATTCTGTAGTAATACCCATCTTCATAAAATGATATGCTATGATATTTTATACTTGTTTATTGCTCTATTATTTCTTACTTTTATTTCACTAAACTTTGTCTTCATAACAGAATTTATTGATGCATTTCAGCATTTTCTCACTATATTTTATATGTTCTCTTTCTGTGTAGGAATGAAAATCATCATAATATTTTCTTCTTGTAGTCTCATATTTGTAAAATTAGACACTGCAAATTCGAATTTCAATTGAAGTAAATTATTTGTAGTAATTATAGAAATCATGTTCAAATGTATAATTGAAGTTGAAATACATTGTTTGTATAAATATAAAAAGAGGCCCTAACTACCTCCATGAAGCAGAGTTCTTCAAAATTCCTGTAGTTGCTCAGCTAGTCAATAAATTGCCCCTTTATGTGGAACCTGAACGTTAATTGCCATTGACCCCTTTCCTGAACCAAATGAATCCTGTCCCCACCATCCCATCCTATTTTGTAAGATCCATTTTAATTTTATTCCCCCCATTATCCCCAAATAACTAGGCGCTGCTATGTAAAACTTAAATTGCAGTAGGTTATTTATATAATTATAAACTGGACAATATGAAGTTGAATTTAAGCTTAAGCATATAGCATTGAGGCACAGAAACATCATTGTGGTAATTATGGCCATCCTATATTTAGGTGAAGGAAGCATTACAAAGAATGGGTGCCCTGCTTCCAATGAACATCTTTCTTCGCCAAGAAATTGACCGTATTCAGCGTGTCATCAAAGTAGTACACTCAACCCTCTGTGACCTCAAGCTTGCCATTGATGGTACCATTGTTATGAGCCAGGGCTTGCGAGCATCTCTGGATGCAATGTATGATGCCAGAATACCTGAATGTTGGCTGAAGGTTAGTGTTCAAGCCATGTAAGAAGTATTTATTACAAAGTATTGCATTTTCTAATAATTATGTTAACTGTATCTATAGAGTGGAACCCTGATATAATGTTCCCATATTTATTAATACTTTTACTGGTCCCAGCCAATGCCTCATAAAAATACTGTATTATTTTCTCATGTTTAGTGAATTTTCATTTAGTCAGTAACCCATACTTAGTGTAAGAAATTATCTGCCTCCCAGAACTTTTACCGCTGTTTAGTGTGATTTTGGTTGAAACAACGGTTGATACTCATATTTGTCACACCAGAAAAATTACTGCACAACCCATAATCTTTGACAAATGAAATCAAATACTGAACATGCACCAAAGCCATGCTACTTGTGACTTTATAGTTTATTTGTTTCTTAACTGATTTCCTTTCATAGCATATTTCATATATCATTAATTAGTTTAAAAATTAATTTGGCTTTAACAAATAAATTAATAGTGAGAATTATTAATAATAAATATAATAAATTTTAAGTTCCCCCTCCGTGCAAAAAGTTATTTATACATACCAAAAAGCATTGTACTCAAATTGTTTTCCAGGTGTCATGGGAGTCTGCAACATTAGGGTTTTGGTACACTGAATTGTTGGAGCGTGATGCACAGTTCCGTCACTGGGTAACTAATGGCCGTCCGAATGTATTCTGGATGACAGGTTTCTTCAACCCACAAGGTTTTCTCACTGCTATGAGACAGGCAAGATTAATTATTCTCTTTCTTCATATTTTTTGGTACAGATTGTCATCTATATGAGTGACTCTTGACAGGGTTTTTGATTGGATATTAGATTTACAAGTATTGACCACTTTAGCACATAACTCGTAATTACACTTAATTATAGCACCATCGCTGATCCCCACATTTTACAAATCACTAGAGCACACAGACTAGTGTCCTCAGTCTATTACAGTTTTTGCTAGTCGTTTCCTGATAAAAACTTCTAACAGTATATATTCATCTGCTTCCAGATTCAGGTCCTTTCTGAATGGCAGCTCCCTTCCAACTGAACACTCTTGCAACTAATTCGTTGCCCAAAAGTTTCCTGGTTATAATATCTTTTCACAAACCACACAGAAAAGAGTGTTCCTCTATTGCTTGTTCAGTTGTTGCCATTTAGCTGTCACTTACCAGTAATCTGCTGCCTAGCAACAGACATTGTTCCATTGTTTGTATGTCGGCTGTTTCCTAGAGGTGACTGTTGCCCTAGAGCTGTTTGCTAGCAATAGCTGCTTCTCTGGCTCCACAGTTCTTGCTTTTAGCAAGTATGCTGCAATTTGGTCACAATTGTATTCTTATAATTTTATGGAAGCCACTGAATTACAGCTGTGTTGGACACTTTTTCAAATCCATTCTCAAAACTTACCTCTCATGTGTAAGTGAATTTGTTGCTGATCATATGTGGTGAGCTTATTGTGGTGATAATAGTAACATTAGAATGTTGTCGCCCATCTTAAATAAGTGGCAAATCAAATTACGTGCAGTCAAATAAGAGAAGTTTGGGTCAGTCGTAAGTCTAACCATGAACAGCAAAAATCATATGTGATATCAGCAAGTCCCATGGTAATTAATGACTACTACTTTATACCAGGTCTGCAGCTTCACTGTTACTACCTCTTCCACTGTTTATATTGGATCTTTGTTGAATTTCCCCACTGATAATAATTTTGCTCCTTTTTCATATTTACCATGAGCAATCTTAGAGCAACTGATCTCAGTTTAAACTATTGTCTTGTCATCTCTGCAAGAATGATGTACACTGACTCTCACAAAATTTATAATATATCTGTCAGGCCATTTTCAATTGATATGACTAATATAAATGTAGTTTATGGGTTCTTATCACAGTGAATGCTCACTTTTGGCATGATTTATTTCTGACTAGTTTTTTCTTCTTTTTTAATTTCTTGTGACTTTTCATATTAGATTCATGCAAGACTTGTTTACCTTTGACTTGAGCTGTGAAATTATTTTTATACCAGGAGGTGACTAGAGCACATAAAGGCTGGGCATTGGACTCTGTGGTGCTCCAGAACCTCATCACTCGCCACAATAAAGAAGATCTGACAGACTCCCCTCCTGAAGGTGTTTATGTGCATGGTCTCTTCCTAGAAGGTGCTAGCTTAGACCGGCGCACTGGAAAACTCTTAGAGAGCAAGCCCAAAGTTCTGTATGAGCAGATGCCAGTTATATATATCTATGCTATTAACACAACAGCTGGAAAAGACCCCCGGCTCTATGAATGCCCTATCTACCGCAAGCCTCAAAGAACAGATCAAAAGTATGTGGGGTCCATAGACTTTGAGACAGAAAACAATCCCAGACACTGGACTCTGCGTGGAGTTGCTTTGCTCTGTGATATCAAGTAAATTCAAATCAGAAGTAATGGAGGGATTTCACCAAAGACTCTTTGGCTGTACACTACAGCGCATCATGCCAGCACCATATTTCACAGAACAGAAGAATATTCTTGCTATAAAATCAAGAAAATATTTTTAGTTTTATCAATTATATAATATATAATTTATTGCTCTCAGAAGAGAACAGTATTATCTCATTTACTGTTTTACCATAATTCAAATATGATAAATGCTTGATATGTCATAGGCTTATATTAATTATTTTCATGTAGTAATAAATATATATGAAAGATTAATGCGGTTAATCTCTGATTCCTTGCCTCCATTCTGCATTACAGATTTTGTGAGCAGAAAACTGACTGTGCACTTATAAAGAATGTGTATAATGTAACAGATAATTCTTTCATATCTCAAACAGGAAAATTCCACAGCCTGGTTCTGTGCACACCAACTTTCAGTCTGGCATGTAGTGTATATATATTAATAATGATCTACATATACAGTTAGCGGCTTCCATGGTCTAGGGGTAACATTCCCACCTCATGACTCAAGGTACGCGGGTTCAAACCCGGCGGAGGTCGTGGAATTTTTAAGGGCGGAAAAATTCAGGGAACAAGTCCTCCAGGAGGGACTTTAAGCCATGTGTCCCATGTTGTAGATTTACGGCACGTAAAAGATCCTCATGTTTCTAGGAGACATCTGAGCAAAATTAGGCAAAGTTTCCTGCCCAAGTACTTTCCAATTCCTCCAGTAGATGGGGAAGTATCGGGGATCACTGCCAGAGAGGTGGCCGACCTCGCTGGCAGGATGGAGCTGATAGCGAACACCAGTACCGAAAGGGCATGGCGACTGGTATAATATCAAAGGGGGACGTACAATAGACTATTAGTCGCGGTGCATGGGGAAACCCACCCCCTCCAATAATAATAATAATAATAATAATAATAATAATACATATACAGTTCATTTGTTAGTTTCCATATTATTTGGTTAAAACTATGGCTTCATCAGGAATAAGCTAGACATTATCTCATTCACTAATAAACCTTACCAGAACTCATAAAGCCTCTTTTCCTATTGCACAGACTTTCAGTCCTACAAGTTTTGCAAAAAGAAATAAAGTGGAATTTAGCTTATAAATTACTGTGCTGGGCTTAGTCATAGATGTTCCCATGATAGAATCCTACTAGAGCATACAAAGAGAACCAGTGTTTCGTTAGCTGTATCTAGTAAACTGAAAATTAAATCAGTAGTGTGCATGGCCACTATCTCATAGGTCTGCATAGAAAACCAGTGGTTAATTAGCTGTTGCTATTAAACTGAAAATATAGCAATATTTTGCATGGCCACTATCTTATATTTTTGCATTTTACTTAAAAATTACTGCTACAAAATTTTTAAATTTTTCAAAGTTATATCACCATATGCCATTTCAGGATGCTATATTAAATGATGCTAGTGTAACTCCCCCCTTACAAATTTGTGGCCTCTGCCATATTGTTATTACTAACTGTTACATTGCAAAAGAAAATTGTTAGAATCATGATGGGTGTCAAATCCCATAATTTTTGTAGATCTATTTAAGAGACTACACATCTTAACTTTGCCTTGTGAATATATATATACATATATATAGCGACTTCTACTGCACACACCGAACGGTGAGGACGTGTTTCGTGTATCTCTCCGTGAACTGTGTACATAGTAAACAGTATAATTCATAAGACACAGAGTACTCGCTAGAGGCTCTTAGCATAAACAAGTAGCTGCAACCCGACCCAGTGAGTGCAATAACTAGTGAATTACTAGCGAATTTCAACAACATCAAGAATCAACTGTAGTCAAGGAGTTGACTACGGGCACGTACAACAAAGTAATGTAAGTAGACATTAGACGTAATCATGTTTCCGTACGGAACTAATTCCGACCAAACCAACATGATAAGCACCCAGCCACCAAGTCAATGGCAC
>NW_019729906.1:413508-413808 GCF_002891405.2 Cryptotermes secundus | reverse complement strand
AAAACACGAAGAGAACTTTATTCAAGCCACATCAATAAAAGTAAGCTGTTTACAATACGAAATAACGGCGTCAGCAGTATATTGTCCACCATGACACAACATAAAGAAAAATCAATTTAAAACTTACTTCGCAACCCTAGGACCCAAGTTCATAGCAGGAGGAGATTACAACTCCAAACACACGCTATGGGGATCACGCTTAATTACCACCAAAGGAAGGGAACTTGCACAAGTAATTCAAGAAAACAAATACTCGGTTCTATCAACTGGTTCGCCAACATACTGGCCCACAGATGCCAA
>NW_019729906.1:407361-411436 GCF_002891405.2 Cryptotermes secundus | reverse complement strand
ATATATTCATTAATAAACTTCATTACAAATAACGAAGAACATTTTCAGATGAATGTGGATGTACACAGTGTTAACACAAGACACAAACACTGTCTTCATAAACCAATTGCTAACCTCTCTTGTTTTCAGAAAATCGCAAATTATGCTGGGATCAACATTTTGAATAACCTGCCATCTGATCTCAAAGGTCTTATGAATGAAAAGGCACAATTTAAAATAGCACTGAAACGATACTTAAATACACAGTCATTCTATTCTGTCAATGAATACGTATTGTCTAGAAAATAAATTATGTATCTTTAAATAGCCTTGTGTGTAGTCACTGTGTATTCCTGGTTTCTCTTGCGTGAGAACTCCATTGGGACTGTACATGTTTTGTATTTATATGACATATTCCACACCCTACAGTCATTTTGACTAACTTTGGATCCATGGAATGCAATGCAATATAATGTAATGTTAGAAATTAAAAAGCACAGGTTAGTGTGATCTCTGATAGTACAATGTTTGTATAAAATTTTGTTAAATCAATTAAGAGGTTCAAAAATTGAAGGGGAATACATATACATGGACAGCATGGTGATTTCATAAGCCTATATTTTTCCTTTCGGAGTGAAAACTAGGCTAAAGTATAAGTACATAAATGTTGACCCCCACCTGTGAGCAGCTGGCCACCCCTGACATACATGCTCCTTAGTCTTACCTCTTGGTTGTGAATTATGATATAAGAATTTGAGGATAATCTTACCAAATTCTATAACACTATCTTATCTGTTGGCTATATTTATGTTTGTTAACATAGCATTAGTTCATCAATCTTATTTGTCAGTGTTGTGCTCTGACTAATAGTTACCAAGAGCTCTTTCAGCTGCAATGCCTGTATTGTGGAAGAGATAAGAAATACTCAAAGTGTGCAAAACCAACCAGCTGTTTTCAAATAGTATGGTGAGATATAAATTTCATTCTTATGAACAAATGTTCATGTTTGATAGTGATAATAACATTACTAGCAATATCTACAATAAGTTCCTTAATCCTACTTGCATTAATTAATTATGTAAAAAGGTTCTCCCTGTGTTTAACTGATTAAGCACTACACCATGAAGACTCTAGCTGGAGGTGAGTGGTCAGCTTCACGCCCCAGCTGTTTTAGCCCCGGGGAAAGAGCCCCTGGTACCCATTGGATAGGAAGTTGGGTGGACCCCAGAGCTGGTGTGAATGACGTGGACAAGAGAAAATTCTTGACCCTACCAAGACTCAAACTCCAGCCTCTTGATTCATCCAGTCTTTAGCTAGTCACTATACCGAATATGCTATCCTGGCTCACAATTAATTATGTATGCTGTCAAAAAAAAAACAAAATAATTAAAAAATTATAATTTTTATTTTATTATATATTAAAAAAGTCCCATTTATCTCCTCATTCTAAGCTTGTTATTACCTTGATAGAATTCAAGTGTAAGTCTGTTACATTACCTTTATTTTGTTAGTTATAACTATCTTCCTTTGTGTGTGCATGCATGTATGCATGTCCATGTTGACAATGTAGAAATAAAACAAACCCTCAGGAAACACTAAAAAATTTAGTGTTATTCATAGCTGTGATGAGCTGGGGTACCTCAGTCATTATAGCGATGGACTGAAGGCTCGATGACTGTGGTTTGATTCCTGGCAGGGGAAGGAGATTTTTCTTTGCACCATACACCAGAACCAATTTAATCTAATTTATAGTCTGGAAGAAAAATACTATTGTTGTTTGTATTGTTTGCCTAGGTACCCATGATGCTGCAGAAAATGAAATTGAATATGGCCTCTGGCAGATGAAAAGGTTTCTAAATAAACTGAATCACGCAAATGTGGTTGTAATAAACATCCCACATAGATATGATCTTAGCGGCCTCCGTAGTCTAGAGGTAACATTACCACCTCATGACTCGTAGTACACGGGTTCAAATACCCGGCGGAGGTCGTCGAATTTTTAAGGACGGAAAAATTCAGGGCACAAGTCCTCCGGAGGGACTTTAAGCCGTGGGTCCCGTTTCGTAGCTTTATGGCACGTAAAAGAACCTCATATCTCCAAAGGAGGTCACTGAGCCAAAATAACGGACGTTTCCCGCCCAACAGCAGTCTCTAATACCTCTGGTAGATGGGGGAAGCATTATAGATACCTCTCAGCTAGTAGAGCCGGTCTCGCTGGCTGGGAGGGACTGATGGTAAGCACCAGTACCGGTAGGATATAGAGACTGGTAGAAATCATAGAGGGAAGCACAATATACCAATACAGGTCTCAGTGCATGGGGAAACCCACCCTCTCCAATAACTAACTAACTAACTAACTAACTAACTAGATATGATCTTCTGGAATGGTCCTGTGTAAACAATGCTGTAAAAGACTTTAATAGGAAACAGAAGAAACATCTAAAAGTATTTCATAACCTCAAGCTGATTGAGGTGGAAAATTTAAGGGAATTATTCACTAACCATGGACTGCATCTTAATGGAAAAGGTAAGGAGAGTCTTGCTAATAAGATTGTGAAGGCAAACGACCCCGAAATGTTCCAGAGAAAAGGAACCCGGATTTTTTATGGAAATAACAAGAGAAAACATAAGTAACAGTTTAAGTAAACGGGAAGTGAGAGGGAATTTAAAAGATAATATGTTTACAATCTTACACCATAATGTTCAGAGTCTATGGAATAAGCGCATGGAATTGACAGTACTTTTAAATTCTAGCTTGCAGGATGTAAATATACTATGCTTTACAGAACATTGGTTGGACGAATTCTCACTAACCTTATTAGAAATAGATGAGTTTAAACTGGTTAGTAAATTTTGTAGAAAGCAAAGTAAGAGTGGTGGATCATGTATATTTGTAAATAAAGAGGTGAACATAAGGGAAGTCACGTTTTTAAATGAACTGAGTAGTGAAAAAAAACTTTGAAATATGAGGTGTGAAAATTGAAAAATCTAAATGGGTATTGATATGTATTTAAAGATCACCTCAAGGTGATGTGAAAATATTTTTGAAGAAACTCGAATCTCTCATTGAGAGAATACACAAAAATGAGAAAAAATTAATAATCTATGGAGACCGGAATATAAACATGCTCCAGGAAAATGAGCAGGTCAAGTTATTGAAAAATTTGTTGGTATCTTATGATTTAATAAATATAGTCTCCAGTCCAACAAGACTTACTAGTAGCTCAGAATCACTTTTAGATATGTTGGTGTTAAATAGGCAGTTTAACAAGAATTACATTGTGATTATAAATACAGTCAACTCTTGATTATCCGGGATAATGGTGGGCATGGAAAACACGATTAATCAAAACCCGGTTAAGACAAATGTTATTAAAAGTAGTACTGTAATACTGTACCTTCATAATAATATAGGCCTACCTGTATTTAAATTTACTCAACCTCATTTTTCTGTCATCACACTTAACACTTAAAAAAATTAATATTGTCGTTTGCTTTTTCGCGGCATTTTCCTTTTTACGGATATCCATACGAAGGCTACGTAATATTAGCTTGTCACTTAATAAACTGTTCTCTTCGCTCTCAAGATAGTCTAGTAAGGATTCCAAATGATTAAGAGCAGCACCATGTGATATTTTCTTACTACCGTATTGCATTGCTAATTGTTTAACTACACCTCTTTTTCCCAACTGATTGATAATTTCAAGTTTCTGTTGAATACTTAACACAACACGCTTCCTTTTACACCCTGACATTTTTCTAAAGCACTTGAAGATCGATACAAAGAGACCAACTGGAGCGGTGTATCTGTCCTTGAAACTTTCCACAAATCCTTGCATTCTTTCACCCCTACCCTAGAACACTGTGTTAGCATAACGGGACCAAAGAATGCAGAGCTCGGATCACACTAGTGCGAAAATAGTGTTACAACTCACCATGTGAAACAAAAGTGAATGAATATTAAACAACATATAAGCCTAAAAAAGCCTCAGTAGCCCCGGTTAAGCTGCAAACCAGTTAATCCGCCCCCGGGTAATCGAGAGTTGACTGTATGGGATATTCGGATCATTTGGCCCAGATTTTATAGGTATTAATA
>NW_019729906.1:404329-406976 GCF_002891405.2 Cryptotermes secundus | reverse complement strand
ACCTCTGAGCAAAATTAGGCCAAGTTTCCCGCCCAACTAGTTTCCAATTCCTCTGGTAGATGGGGGAAGTATCAGGTACCACTGCCAGAGGAGGGGGGACCTCTCTGGCAGAAAGGGACTAAAGTATTAGATACCACTACCAAGTAGAGGGTAGAAACCTTGCTGGCAGAAAGGGACTAGGAACCCCTGCCAGAGGAGGGACGACCTCGCTGACATAAAGGGACTAACTATTAGATACCACTGCCAGTAAGAGGTTGGAACCTCGATGGCAGAAAGGGGCTGATCGTAAGCACTGGTACCGGTAGGGTAAGGAGATAGTAGAAATTAAAGGGGGACGCACAATGGACCAGTAACCGGTCTAAGTGCATGGGGAAACCCACCTCCTCAATACAGATGGAACTATAGACTTACATCAGTGCTATCAGTATTCTCAAAGATCTTGGAAAAAAGAGTATACAATAGACTGGTGTCCTTTACAGCTAAATTTAAAATATTAACTGAAAAACAATATGGATTTCAAAAAGATAAATCAACAATACCAGCATGTCAATCGTTTATCGGGAAGATACAAGAAGCTTTGGATAAGAAATTACTACCAGTGGGTATTTTCTTTGATTTAACAAAGGCTTATGATGTTATTAACCATGATATTTTGCTATAAAAATTAGAGCATTATGGGATAAGAGGGCAAATTAATGCCTGGCTAAAACCATATCTAACACTGAGGGCACAATATGTGGAATTAATTTCTAAGGGCAACAAGGACTGTATGACTCGTTCATTCATTCATTCATCAGTAATCTGTCGGACGACAGGTCCACAATCTTTTCCAAAACAGTTCCTCCACTTAATGTGATCTAGAGCTTTCTCCTTCAAATGAGAATATCCTCTTCTGTCCCCAAGGTCATCCAGCATCTTCTTACGTCTTCTTCCTTGTCTTCTGGTCACTTCTATCCACCCCTCTATCTTCGCATGCATGGTTCTCTGTTTTTGGAAAGAGACTATCCAGGAAAAGCGATAATGTGGTAGTTTTTCCATTTGCTTTCCACATCGCAGTACAACAGCCATTCAAACCACTCTGGTCATGGCTGTCGCTATACAAAATTGAACCATCTCGAGTATAATTTATTCTGTGCTTCAAGTCGCACTTGATGGCGCTGCTTCCGGCATCAGTTTTTGGTTTTGCATCTCTCTTCGTCTGATGCCTAACCTTTGACCTGTCCAGCATGGGAAGCCCTGCCAGTAGCTACGCTACCGCTAGTATAGCTCTCAGGGTCCTCACCACAACTCATTTTAATTAAAAAATAAGGGATGTAAATGTAAGGATTCCACAAGGGTCAACTTTGGGCCCGTTTTTGTTTTTGATTTACATAAATGACCTACCCCTCCGTGTAACTAACAGGGAAGTGGTGCTATTTGCAGATGATACCAGTATACTGGTAAGAGAAAAGAACAAAAATATTCTTCAAGACAAAATAGATAAGGTAATGAAGCAACTCAAATCTTGGTTTTCAGTTAATAATATGGTAATAAATAATGAGCAGATTACAGCAATGTATTTCCATATTAATAAACTATAAGATAGCATTGAGCCAGTAATTACCTTTAAAAATATAATAATTAATTATACAGCACAGTTTAGGTTTCTTGGCATTAATTTAACCCACAAATTAAAATGGAACATTCATATTCAGTCGGTCTGTACAAAGCTCAGTAAGGTGTGTTACATTATTAAATCTTTGAAAGGCGAAGTAAGCCCATTTGTCCTTAGGAATGAGTACTTTGCTAAATTCCAATCTCAAATAAGTTATGGTTTGATATTTTTTTGGGGGGACAAAGTGAAAGTAAAAAAATTCTGATTTTGCAAAAAAAGGTTCTTCGAATAATGAAAGGGGTAACAAATAGAACATCATGTAGACCTATATTTAGAGAATTAAAAATTTTAACGGTAACATCTTTGTATATTTTAGAGGTGTTACGTTATTTCAAGAAATATAACATTCAAACTACAAAAACTCTGACCTACATGACACGAGAGTGAAAGAAGACCTTCAGTGCAAAGTTATAATACCTTAACATATGAGAAGGGAGTTATAAATATGGCTATTAAGCTTTATAATAGACTGCCTTTGGAACTAAGAATGGTAAAAGCAGGCAGAGAATTCCTACATAGACTCAAAAGATATTTACTGGAACACCCATTGTATAATTTGCACGAATCCCTCTCAGAAGGACAGTTAAACGAATAACATTCTCCTTGATAAATGAATTTAAGTGTAAATAAAATGACTAGTAATTAGGTGAAGTTTTTAATATGATTCAGCTTATAAAGGGAATCGAAGTCTTAAAAGAGATTGCACTCCTTAAGAATATGACCGTGGTAATTAAGATATACATAGTAAGATGACCTTGTTTTTTATAATGGAAGGTAGTCATAAATTTGATTGTACCCAATATATTTTAATTATACTGAGAGTGTGATTTTAATTGTAATTGAATGTTATGTTATGTGATATATGATGACATTCAATTGACTGGGCAGGAGGCCAATTAGACTGGAAAAGTTGTATATGTATGTGACTTGTTCAAGAGTTACAATTTGTAACTCTGATGAATGTTAAATAAAATTATCATCATCATCATCATC
>NW_019729906.1:385851-400148 GCF_002891405.2 Cryptotermes secundus | reverse complement strand
TTATTATTATTATTATTATTATTATTATTATTATTATTATTGTTGTTATTGTTATTATTATTATGGTCATTTGGTTGCATGCAGTCACACACAGTCCTGAAGCATCTTAATTCCTAAACATCAGTAGTATCATGGAAAGTTCTAATGTAGGAGCTATGTTACTTCCATTTGATGTAGGATCCTAAATGTCTCAGCATGATAGCCTTTAAAAATAATGTGGAAGTCCAGTTTTGTACAATTTAAAATTACCACATAGCAACCATGAAAATATTACTTTTACTGTTATGTTTGAGTGGTAATTGCCTATACAATGTAATATGAGAACTTACAATTCTTGTATGGCTCATGTCTAATCACTTAAGTTACAAATTATATGGTGAACTTTGAGGTTATGTCAGATTTTAGATATTGAAAAGTAGCACTAGCAATAATTTTATGAAAATGCTTATTTTTACTAAGTTATATAATTATGAAGTTGTAATTACTGAAAGTCAGTATATACAGTTTGAAAAGTAACTAGTTCAGACATTGGCTTGATTGGTTGATTGATTGTTTGGTTGCTTGATTGATTGATTGTTTGGTTGATTGATTGTTTGATTGATTGATTGACCCATTATTGTCAAGCTAAAATTATAAGACATTACATTTGTTTAAAATCTTGAATATACCCTATGTTAACTAGTACCCTATTTGAATCTGTACCTAGTTTCCATAAGAAACATATATCTGTAACTTTCTATATTTACAGGGTTAGAAATTATATTGGTTTGTTGTGAAAGAGTTGCATTAGTCCTTCTGCTGAGAGAAAAAACATACTCCATTTACAGATTTTGTCTGTTATATAATCATGTCAGTATAAATACAGCTTGATAGTAACATCTAGTGTGAAAGATATTATGCTTAACTCAGATTCCCTAATCAGTTATGTCCACAAAATATGATCCAAAGGTCAAGTTCAAGTTAAAAAACGTGGACTTGTCTAGTAAACTTATAGGGATGTTGGTGTGTGCAGTGCAGATGTTGTACATAAGCTCTGATAATTAAGATTAAAAGATTCTGTTTAAATGTTTACAAAGGAGTAAGGACCAGGTGTTCATCCTGAATAGAATCACCATTCCCTAATCAGTTATGTCGACAAAATATGATCCAAAGGTCAAGTTCAAGTTAAAAAAACGTGGACTTGTCTAGTAAACTTATAGGGATGTTGGTGTGTGCAGTGCAGATATTGAACATAAGCTCTGATAACTAAGATTAAAAGATTCTGTTTAAATGTTTATAATTTAGAAAGGACCAGGCGTTCATCCTGAATAGAATCACCATGGCACACAAGCAGCTACCTGGGTTTGGGGTTGAGCTGCCTGAAATCACGTTTGATGGAGTAAGTTTTGTACTGACATTAAACCCAGTACTTTGGCAAATTGGGCACTATAGTATCATTGTGTTGTGAAGATTATATTCAGAGTGGTATTGTTCTCAAGTCTGGAAACCTTAATCTGCTTTAAAATATTTAATTTGTAAAGAATATGATAGCACATCCAAACTTATGTATGTCATGCTGAATACAGTACTACTGGAAGGTCATTAACATTGTGGGGGTACTTCATTATGTAGAAAGTGATCTAACCATAACCTCAAATACTGCATATAACAGAGCTGTTATTCATTGTAGGGTTATATCAGAACAGGGCAGACAGCTGTAGTTGTTTAATATTGCTTTTTTCCTGTATGTTAGTACCATATTTGTATGCAGTAGGCTTATAAATGTGCCCTAAATCTGAAACATGCTGTAAAATTAAGGAAATGCATCAGTTATTTTTGGCTCAACTCATTCATTCATGAGTAATCTGTCAGACGACAGGTTTACAGTCTCTTCCAAAACAGTTCCTCCACTTGATGCGGTCTAGAGCTATCTCCTTCAAATGAGAATATCCTCTTCTGTCCCCAAGGTCATCCAGCATCTTCTTACGTCTTCTTCGTCTTCTGGTCACATACAAAACAAGTGAAACCTAAAGTTATCTAAAATATAACTTAATCCAAAATGTTTGCAGTAGCATTTGTTCCCTACCATATCTAGTTTTCATATTGGTATTGATGTAATGAAATCTTTTTTTAATTGAATTGTGATTTTTCCTCCAACACAGAGGTAGTGAGTATACTGCCATGACTTGATTCTTCTGGAAATAGTGTCATTTCCTATGCAAGTGTAAGGGTCAAACTGTCATGATTTGACCACCAGGGTACTGTGTGAAGGTCAGGTTAACATTAAAACTGGAGAAGCATTAAGAAGAGTATCAAACTTTTTGCTTAAGTGATGGAAATTGGATTAACACATTGTGATCACCATGATTTGGCTGTCAGAGCACAGTTCATGAGAACAGAGTCAATTGTGTAAAGGTGAAGTTAGCGTTAAAGCTAGAGAAGAATTAAGGGATGTATCCTATCCTTTAATTAAGTAATTAAAAGGCAGCATTAACACCATGAATCATGTTGATCACCATGATTTGGCAGCCAGAGCTTTATTTTGAGAACAGTGCAATATATGAATTTAAGGTTGGTATTAAAGCAGTAGCATTAAGTGATTTATCCTACTCGTTATTTAATTAATGAAAAGGTAGTATTATGAACCATTGTGCTCACCATAATTTCCTATCCAGACTCAACACATAGGTTGAAGAGAATATCCTTCTTATACATCTGTGTTGTTAAAGACCTTTGCAGTCTCAGTTTGGTGAGGGAAGATCATCTGATAAATGTGCTACTCATTAGAACACTGAGTACCAGTGCCTTAGGCATCTATGAAATAAATTCCTACATTTAACAGAAACCCTTATCAGCTGTACATGAATATACCAGTATGCATTCCATTGCCATTGCCATTGCCATTGCGCTGTTGAGCGAAGAAGAAAATTCTGTCAAAGGTTATGCCCCCCTATTATCTGATATTTCAGATGAAGAATATTATGATAGTTGACAGAAAAGTACTAATTGTAATGTTTAGTTTTATTCAGTCACACTGAGTCAGGGTTCATGTTCTAAAATACATTGCTGTCAGAAATAATGCTAGAAAACTTTCCAGTAATCCATGACAAGACTGAAGCAAGTGAAAAAGAGATGCTAGGGCATATAAGGGTGCTTGGATATAGCTGTAATTGCAGGAACTGGTTGTTCAATACCACAAATCGCATAAATCACCATTGGATGTAATTTTCAGCAATTTTCATCTGCTTCCTTCTCAAACTCAAGTCTTTTTAAACATCCCTCTTAATTTGTATGGAATTTTTGTGGGGAATCTGTTGATGAGCAGTGACAAGCAGTGATAAGCAGAGTACATTATGCATGCAGTATCTTTCAAAGACTGAATATGATTTTATGATTTTGTTACAGTGGTTAGACTGGTTTGTAAAAATTGACAATCCAGTGACATTCTGGAGAGCTCAGCCAACTTATATCTTGGCAGCAGTAGTATTTCTGTTAGGTGCTGCTGGGAATTTGATACATGGTGAGTGAATACCTAATTTTATTGAATTGAATTTATTTACATTCTATAAATCCTAAGTAGGTTAGTACCTTTGGATACAGAACAAGTCAAAAGGTTACATACATAAGTACAGGCAATTTTAGCTTAAAAATTAATATTATTTACATTGAAGTATTCATCTAAAGAGTAGAAGGAATGAGCATGTAGATAATTCTTTAACTCTGATTTAAACTTTTTAGTATCATTGCCCAAGTTTTTAATACTTTGTGGCAGATTGTTGAACACTTTTATGCCAGTAAAGTAGACTCCTTTTTGATATACTGATAAAGTTGATGAGGGTAGGTGGAAGTTATATTTTTGTCTAGTATTCATGTTATAGACATCAGAATTTAATTTGAATTTATCTTTGTTGTAAACAACAAATAAGAGAAGCGATAATATGTATTGCGATTGAAGAGGTAGAATTTTTAATTTCTTAAATAATTCTCTACATGAATCTCTACTTCTACATCCTGTAATGATTCTAATTATATTCTTTTGTATTTTAAAAATTATTACACTATGTGAAGAGTTCCCCCAAAATATTAATCCATAGTTCATAATAGAATGAAAGTAGGCATGGTAAACCATCTTCAATGTTTCCTGTGACATAAAAGGCTTAATTGATCTCATCGCATAGCAAGCTGCATTTAATTTAGGTATAATTTGTTCAATATGTATTTTCCAAGACAGTGTACTGTCTACATGTATTCCAAGGAATTTTGTATCAAGTACTTTACAGATTAATTTGTTGGCATAACTGATGTCCAGATCAATTTGGTGGTTGTTTTTAGTTGTGAATGATATGTAATGGGTTTTATCAAAATTTAATGAGAGTAAATTGGCTTCGAACCATCTGTTTAAGGCTTCAAATACAATATTTATGTCATTTTTAAAGTTTTCAAATTTAGAGTTCTTAAATATTATACTAGTGTCATCTGCATATAGAATTGGTTTAGATTTATTGTTGATGGTTTTAGATAGATCATTTATGTAGAGAAGAAAAAGTAAGGGACCTAAAATTGATCCTTGTGGAACACCGTGCTTTATAATTCCCCAGTTTGAAAATGCATTATGACTGGAGTTTTTATTATTTATTTCAACTCTTTGATACCTGTTTTTGAGGTATGATTTGATCCATTCATTAGCTTTGCCAGTTATTCCATAGAAATTTAATTTCGATAGTAAGATATCATGATTAACACAATCGAAAGCTTTTGCTAGATCACAGAAAATCCCTCCCACAATTAATCTGTCATTGAGAGCACTTAAAATATCGTTAGTTAGTTCATAGGTTGCTTTTTCTGTTGTTAGGTCTTTCCTAAATCCAAATTGCTCTTTGACTAATATGTTGTTAGAATTTAAGTGTTCAAGTAGTCTATTATACATAACTTTTTCAAAGACTTTTGAGAATGAAGTCAATATGGATATTGGTCTGTAATTAGAGATGCATTTTCTCTCTCCTTTTTTAAAAAGTGGTTTCATTACAGCGTATTTTAAGCGTTGAGGAAAAGTACCTGATGATAAAGATTTATTACATAGATGATTCAAGGGTGAACTGATGTAAACAGAGCTTGCTTTAAGTAATTTGGTAGAGATTTCATCATATCCATGTGAATTTTTGGGCTTAAGGGATTTAATAATGTTTTCAATTTCCTTCCTTGTTGAGAATTTGAGATTGATATTTGGAAATGAATTGTTAAAGGCACGAGACAGATAGTATATTGGATTATTATTATTATTATTATTATTATTATTATTATTATTATTATTATTAGTATTGTTGTTATTGGAATATGTTTTCTCAGCTAATGAAAGGAAATATTCATTAAATGCACTTGCGATAGCTTGTGGATTGTTAGTGGACTTCCCTTCAATATTCAAACTTTGTACGTCTTCATTAACAGATTTCTTTCCTGATTCAACTTTCACAATATCCCAGGTGGTTTTAATTTTATTGTTTGATTTTAGAATTTGGCTGTTATAGTTATTCTGTTTGGCTTCTTTAATGACTTTTGACAAAATTTTACAGTACATTTTGTAGTGACTTTTTAGTCTTGGATCATTACTGTCCCTACTGGCCAAATATAGTTGTCTTTTGTGTTTACATGAAGTTTTTATTCCAATTGTTATCCAGGTGGATTTGTTTTTATTTTCATTTTTGACTATTTTTAAGGGAAAGCTTGAATAAAAGATCCTCAAGTATGTGTTCAGAAAGCAATTAAATTTAGAATCAATATTATTGCTGTCAAATACATTGTCCCATGATTCATTACTTAATTTTGTGACAAAATCTGCCATCGTATGCTTGTTGATTTTCCTTACTGTTTGATATTGTTGATTACTGGGCTGAAGGTCAATATTATTTATTTCTATGAGTTGAGCATCATGATCGGATAAGCCATTTATAAAGGGTCCTACAGTATAGTCTCTTAATTTTGAGTTATCAATGAATATATTATCTATCGCTGAACTAGAATTATTTTGAACTCTTGTGGGAAAGTTAACAGTACTGGAGAGATTGTAAGATGATAACAAAGAGTCTAAATTTAGTTTCCTATTACTGTCGATGAGATAGTTTATATTTATATCACCACAAATTATAAATTCAACTTTTGAACTATGCAGTACATTTAGGATGGTTTCTAATCTATTTATAAAGTGATCGAAGTTTCCAGATGGGGCTCTATATAAAGTCAGTATACAAATATTAGAAAAAGGAGAGTCTAACTTTAGAGCACATGCTTCCAGATCCTGGTCTTTGCAATAATCTTCTAAATTTATTTTAGTAAATTTTAGGTTTTCATGTACAAAAATACTCACTCCTCCTTTCTCCAGTGTTTTCCTACAGTATCTAGCACCTAAATTATAATTTTCTAAGTGAAGATGTTCTAATTCCAGCTGTTTCATGTGATGTTCAGTAAGGCACAGTATGTGTGGAAGATTTGAATTCATGGAGCTTATTAGTTCATTTGTTTTGTTTCTCAATCCTCTTATATTCTGATGGAATATTCTTAGTACTTTATTATTCACTGAATTTAGTAGACTGCAATTACCTTTTCCGATTTCTATTGGTTCACTAACATTATTGTCTGAAAGATTAGTTTCTTTTGCAATTTCTTTTACTTGATAAACTTTACTTGCACTCTTTATCCTAAAAAATGATTCTGAACACCCATGACAACTGGAATGTGTCTGCCCTTAATGCTCTCTGCAATGAGTCGCGTCAGCTTGTCCTTGCCTCGAGGATTAAGATGCAAACCATGGACAGTATGTTCGCTCCTCAATATTGAAGAGACATCAATCGCATCAATGTGGGCCGCGCCGACCTCCACAAGCGAACGCTCAAGCCGAAGATTAATCTCCCTTACACACCTGTTAATCCATGGCTTGTCATGTCGCCAGAAAAGACCAACAAACCTCACATTGGTGTGACTAGTTTTCTGGGCAATGTCACTTAAATCTTTCTCAATTTGATAATTGAGGTTTCTCTCCAAACTGTTACCTGGCCCCCCAACTATAACTACCTGATCTTCCTTACTAAAACCTTTGCACAATTTTCCAATGTCCCCAGTGACATTGCTCAGATCAGCATTGGGCTTGAATATGCTGGTCACAGCATATGCATCTCCCATTGCTTTCTGTAGCCTCTGCCCGATACCCCTACCATGACTGCTACCCAGCACTAGAATCTTACGCTTAGACTTAGCCTCTGACACAGGCTGATCTATAGTCACCATCAGTCTGAGGCTCTAGCATAGCTAGAGGTTCAAATCGATTGGTTAAAGCAAACTTAAAATCTAGTGAAGAAGGAACTTTTTTTTAGTTTTCTTCGGGAGTTGGACACAGTCCTAAATTATTCAGGACAATTATCTACTAAATTTAATTCCCCTTTTAAGAGGTCAATCTCAGTTCTTGCAAGTTCCAGCTCCCTTTTCAAACTCAAGATAGTCTCCTCTTGTTTCTTTATTACCTTGGCTTGCACACAGGAGTTGCAGTACCAAGGTAATATGGCCAAATCACTATTGGTGCCAGAACACTCCCAATGAAACCACAGGCCACAGTCCTCACAACCTGTCCCCTGGCTAACCTTCCTTCTGCAGGCCCCACATTTACCTGATAAGTCGTTACCCCTTGTGGTCATTATTACCACTTATGTTAACTTATAATTCAGTACTAACTAACAGATATATTTAAAGAGTCTAATTTGTGATTAGAACTTACAAGAGTATATGCTGGCACAAATCTTTTAAAGCCCACTATATACAATGATACACTTATTTTAGGTTAGGCCCACTGGTACACTTGCAATAGTACAAATCAACTTACTAAAGATATAAAATAACACACTTCTTGTAGGTTAGGCCTACTGTACACTTACGAAAATACAAACAACTTATGTAAGATATAAATAACACTTGTGAAAATACAAATCGACTTCCTTAAGATATAAAATAACACACTCCTTGTAGGTTAGGCGTACTATATACTTACGAAAATACAAATCAGCTTCCTTAAGACAAACACACACACTACTTGTAGGTTAGGCCTACCAGTACACTTATGAAAATACAAATCACCGTATTTAAGATATAAAATAACAAGTATGTTTACTAATTCTACTACTAATCTATATTAACAGAAAGTTGAAGTTAAAAAAATGCAGTTTTAGGAGCGTTGAGCGGAAGATCAGATACTAATAGCTCACAATATGGCGGAAAATGGCCTAGGCGCTAAGCGTGGCTTAAGAGTGAGTAAAAAAAGGAAGAAAACGTTCAGTATAGGAAAAAATTTAAATATAAGGTTCACTACAGCACACTTGTTAAAAAAGAGAACCACCTAATTTTTACTACTAACCGAATGAAACTGCTCTATTAAGGAGCTCTCAGATTCGCACACGGCCACTCAACGCGTCCTTCACAGAAGAGTTGTGGGTTCAAAATCATGCTAATAATAAAAAAGAACTGTACTAATGGAACTTCATATACACAGGTTTGGTATGAGCCAAGTAAAAAATGTTCGCAAGAAATAAGAAATTAGTTTCTCTCATTTGACTGAAACTACCTCAAGATTCAGTGGAATTTGGTATGTGGGAGACTACTCTAAAGGCAAATATATTTTTAGTCTTTATCAATAATTTACATTAAAGTTGTCATTTTTCTCAAAATTGGCTCAATGTACAATAATTGGTGCATATGTTAGAATACACTGTAGCCCTTTAACTAAATAAGATTTACAGGGTTTATTTTATGCATTTTTTATATCATTGAAAATTTCATGCTGTGAAACTGTACTTTCATATATTTTATTTTTCACTTTTTCTGACCTCAAGACCATCATGAGGTGAATTAATCCATTAAACATTTACAGTGTTTTAGATTTAACGAGAAATATTAATTATCATCATAATCATCACATATTCTTCTTCTTGTTGCTGCTACCGGTGTTGTCACGTCATCGTTGTCGTCATTGCTGTTGTTGTTGTTGTTGTTGTGAAGTATGTTAAACTCACAATAATAGAATTATGTTTACAGTAAATAAACATCAAAAGCAAAGTATAAAAAATCATAAGGAGTAATTTTGAAATATATATTGTAACGTGTATTCCAAATTGTAGTATATCCTTCAAATTAAATTTATTTACTAGGCACATTCTCTACTTGTCATATGCAAATAGCCATAAATGTTGATGTGCCTCTAAAACCACTCACTTACTCTTCATTTGCCCTAGATGAAGATATATATTATTGATAACATACAGCTTTTAAAAGAACAGGTCTACTTTTCAGTTGTTTTCCATCATAAGTGACAACCATATTATGACCAGAAAACCAGAGACTTTCATGCTTCCAGGCATGTTAAGCCCCATAACTGAAGTTATTATAAATTATTCTTTAAATTTTAAAAATGTGTTTAGAACCCTCGTTTGAAGAATATAAAAATTGGTGCAGACATTACACATACTTTCTCAAACACACTTTACCCTGATTAGGTTGCCCTGGAAATGGAATTTGCTGTTGCTTGGTAGATCATTTATGGTTGCTGGATACAGAACAGCAGAGAAATCAATATGACTGCTAAATCAAATTTCTAGATAACTGACATTTCACTCTTGCACCTATAGTGTGCATAACATTATTTTTCTGAATGTATCATCTATGCATTCTTATTCAAGGAGGTGGTCTCCATCGTCTCCATAAACTACTAAAATTTAGTCTAAGTCATTATTTTCGAGAAAACTGCCGTTTTGTGTTTTGGGGCCCGTTTGAAGTGTAATTGTTTTTGGAACTAAAATGTTCATATTCACCAGACACTGACCTAGGATACATAAAATAGTGAATACCTAATATAGATAAAAAGGAGACAGGCTACAGGCTGGATGGGCCAGGTTCGATTCCTGACAGTGCAAGGTTTTTCTCTTCTCCACTGCACTCAGACTGACTCTGGGGCCCACCCAACCTCCTATCCAGTGTGTACTGGGGATCTGTCCTCAGGGGTAAAGTGGCAGGGGCATGAAGCTGACCAATCATCTCCATTTAGCACTGAGGTCAAGAAAAGTGGAACTATACCTCCACTCTCTCATGTCTTCATGGCATAGTACTTAACTAATTAAGTGCAGGGACTTAACTTTTTTTTATATAAATAAACCGATCCAGCTGTTCAGGAGGTAGTGAGCTGGACATCTGTTCATACAAAGAGACAACCTACCAAAAACCATTTTCATAATCAGGGGAACTAAAAACATACAAACCCATCAAAATCTTGAGGTTGTTTCTTTTGTATTATTATAATACTTTAGGCTATACACTATGTATAAGAGAAAGTAAGAGTTTTTATTGGTATCCAAGACAGATCAACATAAACAGTACGAATTATGTGGTTATTCTGAAGCAATTCTCCACCTTACATACTTACATCATAGGGTCACTTTCATTGGTTGCATTATATTGAAGACTGTATCTTTCTCCATACTATAATGTCACTACAGTTTGAGGTGTAGAGACCATGGTACTGGACCATCCAATGATCAATCAGATTCAAAAGAGTCAATCAGAAGAGAACACATATCTCCCCACTTTCTATCAATGAGGTGACTCTGAAGCCATTCTGAACTGACAACAATGATGATGGCAGCAGTATAAACCCCCAGATAGGCACTGGAAGTTAAGATAGAAGATGAAAATGATCACTCACTTCTATCTTCTGTCAAGGCCTGAGAATCTGCATGGAAATACATGTAGGTGCTCTGGTACGGTGATTATTGCATAACATTTTTCATTATAGCTATTCTAAATGGAGGGCGATTGCCATATCTTTGGTTGACTACAGTGCTGCATGGTATTGTAGTGGAGATTGTTACCTACAACCTAGATGACATTGATAATTTCTGGCACTCACAAACTCCAGTTATCTTCCTGGGACGTCGCTTGCCACTGCACATTATTGCACTGTGTAAGTATATCTACTATTAACTTACTTTCAGGATTAATGAGGAACACACTAAAACTTTGTTAATTAGGAACAGCAGAGGATAGATCAATCCAATCTAGTAATTCAGGGTGAGAAGCCTGCATCATGTATATTTTTACAAAAGGGAATTTATTTTCTTAATATTTATGAACTACATAATAAATATATTAAATCACAACAAAAAGAATGAGCATAATATGTAAACCTCTATTAAACAAAGAACAGAGTGGTTTTAAAAGAGGACAGTCACATATGGATGGTGTTTTCATTGTCCTACAACTTTAAGAGAAATGCAGAAGAAAAGATTTGAAGTATAAATATTGTTTTGTTATTATTACAAAGCAATTGATTCTTCCCCTCATAATAAATTATGGTCAGTTATGAATAAAGGAGGAGTCTCTTAGTCACATTAGAAGAACTGTTCGTAGTTCTATATTAGAATACAGTACCTATAAAAGAAGATGTTCATTAAATACTATGTTAATAGAAGTAAAGATTTATCTCAAGTCCACCCATTATCACCCATGATATGTACTATCTATATAGATAAGCTCATTAAAGAATGGATGAAAAATAAAACATTAAATGCAATTTTATTTGCATGTGACCACTTGACAATGGAAAACACAGATGTTATGTATTAAGTAATACTAGGTAATATAGCCATAAAACAAATTTTAGTAATTTCAGCAAACAAAATGAAAGATATGGCTTTCAAAGGAGGGGAATATGTGAAACCAAGAATAATAGTAAATAATCCAGTAATTGAATAAAAGAATAGTTTCAGTTATTTTTTATGGAATATTTCAGTAACAAAAATACAGAGTTAAGAATAGAATTATATAGATTTTACAAAATATGAAGTACAATTGAGAATGCTGAATAAGAAGACTCACAAAAACAATCAAGGTAAGTTTCATAAAGGTATGAACGTAACTGTATTTACACATGGTTCAGAAATATGAACATTGAAAAAAGAACTAAGAATAAAATATAGAAGTTTCTGAGACAAATTGATTATGAAATGTAGCAGGTTACAAAGGAATACATCAAATTAGAAATATGACAATTGGAAGAGAAATGGAAATTTTCAACTCTAATATCAAAATTTGGAAAGGGAGTTTTTTTTGGGGGCGGGAGATAACATTTCATCGATGTAAATACCTCTAAACAAGCTGTAATATGAATCAATTGGAAAAGGAGTGTGGGATGTCCAGATGGCAGGATCAATATACTCTTCAAGAAGATGAAACATGTCAAGAATTGGCATGGCCCATGAAGATGATGATGATAATAATAATAATTATGCAAACTGTCCTACAATGTATACATCATTCATTTAAATCTTTAACATTAAAGCATGCAGATATTAGGCTATTACCTAGCAACAGCTGCTGTTCACAAAGTCACCACTTAGCAACGGGTCTATACGCCAATAATTTTACCTGCAGTTTCATATGGTTGTGGAGCTTGGTTCCTGGCACTAAGGGGAGAACAGTTATAATGGCATAAAGTTAGTAGAGA
Source organism: Cryptotermes secundus (assembly GCF_002891405.2). Lineage (NCBI taxonomy): Eukaryota > Metazoa > Arthropoda > Insecta > Blattodea > Kalotermitidae > Cryptotermes > Cryptotermes secundus. The sequence goes on along the minus strand of NW_019729906.1, from coordinate 387,637 downwards.
ACCCATGTTTCTGAAGAACATATCACCTTCATCTTCAGGGTCAAAGAATAAGCTCTGCAAGAAACCAGTGAACGGCTTACGCTTCAACCCTGAAGATGGAGATATTATGATCCCCCGAGATGTCAGGTTGTCTGTTAACTACATGTCGTTGCAACCTAGAAGACTGATCTTTTCACAGTCATCTCTGTGAGATATTATGATCCCCCGAGATGTCAGGTTGTCTGTTAACTACATGTCGTTGCAACCTAGAAGACTGATCTTTTCACAGTCATCTCTGTGAGATATTATGATCCCCCGAGATGTCAGGTTGTCTGTTAACTACATGTCGTTGCAACCTAGAAGACTGATCTTTTCACAGTCATCTCTGTGAGAACCTCAAATCCAACATACGAGTATGTTCAGGGTGTCTGAGAAGATATTAAGAATCATCTCGACCTAATACTCAGGAAGTGCCAGAAAGCTGGAGAAGGCTGCACAGTGTGGAATTTCATAATTTTTACTCTTACCATACATTATTAGGATGTTCAGATTGAAGGTAATGAGATAGGCAGGACATATAGCATGCATGGGAAATGTCAGCAATGCACACAGAATTTTGGTTTGAAAATATAAAGGGAATATGTTGCTATAGATGGCAGGATAATATTAAAATTGATCTTAAACAGAGATTGGATGGAAGGGTATGGACTAGATTCATCTGATTTTGGATAAAAAACTGATGGCAGGTCCATGTGAACATGGTAATGAACCTTCAGGTTCTGTAAAAAGTGGGGAATTTTTTGAATAGCTGAGTGACAATTAACATAGTAAGAATGACTGTTTTCCATACAGTTAATCAGTTAGTTAGTCAGTCAGTCAGTTGATTAGGCAGTCACTAGAAAAATGTATACTAAAAGTTTCAAATTTAAAATTTATACTTAATATACATATAATGCATCATCACCACCTTTCCTTTAAACCATTCAACAAGCTAAGAATTTATTTAGTAATGTGTTTCATAATTAACTATTAAAGATTTATAAATTCACTAGCATTTGTACCCTTTAAAAGTGATAGGCTTAAAATTTTAGCCTATGATTTACAGGGCTATGGTTTCTGCTTATTTTACAGATCCTGTCTTCATCTATCATGCATCTGTTGCTGTATCAAAACTGAAGCTACCAACATGGGCTGAACCATTTGCAGGTCAGGAATGATTAAACTTACAATGGCTGTGCATTAGATTTATGAATCTTTGCATATGAATGAATCATGTGCAGATAATTAATACATTCTTTTAAGGGAATCTGTTATTTAGGACAGTTTGACTATACAGTCAACAATACTTCTCCTGTGGTCATCAGGAAATGCCCTTAGCTTTACTTAGTAGGATTTATTCAGCAGAGGCTCCTTTTCCAGAGTACCTTCATCAGTCTCTGTGTGAAAGTTGGTACAGTGTCTTGATAGACAGCACAACTGCCTCCCTCCAATCCTTGCCTACTCACCATTCATTATTACAGCATCTCATTCAGTAATATGTAACCTCCTCATATGGAACGACTCCACTAAATAACCAAAGAATTAATCAGTCACTAAATGAGTAGAGATTTAACCCGTTGCCGTGGTTCGTCGTGTATGTTTCGTCAGGGATTTAAATCGTCTGGGGGGGTTCGACGTGTATGTTTCGTTCAGCTGCACACCTATGTTATAACGCCCATAATAATTGATGGTTTTGCTGTAGATTGTTAGATTTTTCGCTGGCCTGTTGTCAGTAGAACAGAGTATAAATAAGACACGACTTTATCTG